>NC_079164.1:58803684-58841184 GCF_947568905.1 Ostrea edulis
TTCTACTTTGCAAACATCACTCACAATTCCCAAGTCAAAAACTGATCAGTTAGGGCCGTCCACCAGTGTCAAAATCAACAAGCAAAATAATGGAGCTTTCTGTCCACCTGGTCATGTCCTACATGAGATTAAGACCTAGCAACACAAGTACTTTACTTGTACATATCAAACTTGAATCTACTCTATGTCAGGAATATTTCATGTAAATTTCTACTTTTCTGGCTCAGTGGTTCTTGAGAAGATTGTTAAAAATTTTCCAAATATACAGTGGAACCCCGTTATTACGTTCCCCCTTTAATACGTTAGTCCGCATATTACGTTGAAATTTCAAAGCACAAAACCATTTCTTAACAAACCTATATAAAATAGACCTCGTTATTACGTTGTCCTAAGATGCCGGGACTCGGTATTACGTTGTAAAAATTCCAACGAAAACGTAATAAACCCCTAATTATTCAATAGTGATTCTCAAAATAATAAGCCATTCACACCTTGACTGCCTGAGGCAGTCACCACGTAAATTTCCTGGTCTGTTTGGGGATTAGAGACGCTTGACTGATCACACTTCGATATATATAGCGACATCAATACAGGTGAATACCCCGTATCGAAGCCAGTGATAAACAATTAAATTATGTTTATTTAGAAATTGTACTCTATAAAATTTACTTCATTTTTCATATTTTGATAATCAAAAAAATAATTTCTCAACCACCTGCGTGTTCAGCATAGTGTGATTACCTTCGCTATTAAAACTCTATTTACGGACAGCTTTGGTACCAAACATGAAAGACAAGATTTATCATAGCAATGTTAAAACCGCTTGGGTAACTTCTTGGACATAGGTGACTAAAGGTGTTCAATTAAAAAAATGTCCGTTGTTTGGACATGCAGCTTGGGTGTTCGTAAATGTTGTCCATACATACACCAATCAAACTGTCCTGTGTTATTGGCCGATTCGTGCACGGCATTTACCTCAGTGAATATTCTAAAATGCCTTGATGCACATGTGATTTTAGTGCCATCATTTAGCGTTGTAAATGAAATCTTTGTGCATCATTATATTTTTTTTCGTTCGTGAGAAAAGTGTGTAAGTGTTGGGTATCATGTGCGTTTTGTGTCTATAGTTTTGTTGTTTTTTGGGTGGGATTTTTTTTTATTGCATTGTGTAATTAGAGAACTTAATAAAAACGATGTTTTATTATTTGTTTTAATACAAATGTTGAATACGAACCCGAACGAGTTATTGAGAGAAATTTACATGAACGCATTGTTTTAAAGTTGAACAAAATGGCGGTCCAAACGAATGCAGAAAAAGCAACGTTTGTCAAAACATCCTTATGTATCCTACACCAGAAATAAAGAAAAGGGATAAGAACATGAAGAATTACGGACATTAAAGATAAGATGTAAATAAAACAAAGTATCATAGTCTTTTAAACAAAGAAACAGTAAAGATATATTCACACACCCCTTCACGCAGTACCAACGGACGATATACAATTTCCAAATGATATTTTTAACGGATTTCACTGGGAACGTTTATTACGTTGACCCCGGTATTACGTTATTTTATCGTGACAAAATGGAAAACGTAATAACGGGGTTCCACTGTATCTTGAATGTAAAACTTTGATCCCCTATTGTGGTCCAACCCTACCCATGGGGATCATGATTTGGACAAACTTAAATCTGCACTATGTCAGGAAACTTTCATGTAAATTTCCATTTTTCTAGCCCAGTAGTTGTTGAGAAGAAGATTTTAAAAGATTTTTCCAATATATTTCCAAGTAAAACTTTGATCCCTATTGTGCCCCCAACCAACTCCCGGAGGCCACGATTTGAATAAACTTGATTCTGCACTATGTCAAGAAGCTTTCACTTAAACTTTTCTGGCCCAGTGGTTTTTGGGAAGAATTTTAAATGAACCCACCCAAGTTTTGCATTTTTGTGATCATCTACCCTTTCAAGAGAGCATCATTCTTCATTTGAACAAAATAGAAAGCCCTTCACCAAAGGATGCTTTGTGCCAAGTTTGGTTGAAATTGACCCAGCGGTTCTAGATAAGAAGTCGAAAATGTAAAGAGTTTACAGACAGACGGACGCCAGACAAAAAGTGATCAGAGAAAGCTCAAGTGAGCTAAAAAAAAAAAGGTCAAAATCAACAGTCTGGAAAATCATTGCGAACCCTAATAATGATTTTTACTGCATATAAATTTGTAAAATCATGATTTTGCAGACAAATGTATGTCTATTGTACTACGAACATTTATCTAGATTTGTTCCAAATTACATGTATATACTAAAAACAAATTACTGTTTGACAGCATATCCATGAAGGTAAATATAGACTATGTCCATATATATTGACTTCATTTACATGTGTTGATTCACATTTCAGAATGATAAGGGTGGTTTCCAGGTAATTAATACAGATTAATTTGCCTTCATGTCAGATTAATCTCATTTAATTGACGGAAGAACTGTTTTCCAATGTTGGCCGATCTAAAAATCGAACGAATTAATCAAAACCAAAGCCATCATAGTACGAGTTAATGTGCAGATAGCACTTCCTTTTCCGTCCCAGACACGAGCACTGAAACATAGCAGATGCTCTCTAAGAATTTTCCATCGACATCATCATCATGCCTCACAATAAGAGAATTTTCCATCGACATCATGAGAAGTACTACTCGGTTCTGTGGTGTAGTGGTTATCACGTCTGCTTTACACGCAGAAGGTCAGATTAGCACTGAAACATAGCAGATGCTCTCTAGAATTTTCCATCGACATCATGAGAAGTACTACTGACGGGGTGTAATTCGCCACTGTCGAGGAGGCCTCACAATAGGAGAAGCGGAAGGGAGTGATTTGAGAACTTCATCTTCCCAGCTCAAGCACGGGGGAGACGACGCGCCACGAGATACGGAACAAACAACCGCTCCAACACATCAACGTCAAATGCCACAGCAACAGTGGCTGACCCTATCGACCCACCACTTTGGGAATGCATCGACAAGGAAACAGGCACTCTATTGGGTGAGTCAGAAACCAATATTTTGCTACCTCCAGCTCCAGTCGACAAAATATTCCCACATACCCCAATTGGCGCCCACGTGCCACAAAATAAAATCAAAATATTCCCACATACAACACGTACAAGTAGTGCCGAAATCAGGGCTCTCCATTTCATAAATCTAATTCAAACCCCGAGTTTTTTTTTTTCAACCCAATTGGCGCCCACTTGCCACGTAAAATCTGGGAGGGTATATATATATTCATCGGTCTATCCTTTTAAAATCTGCGTGGGAAATCTAGGATCCCGTGGACACGCTCGGTCAGATTCATATACAGTTTTTTTTACTAAATTCATCATAACAAAAAGAGCCATGTACTCTAACAATTCCACACTGTGTTTGTGTGTTGGTGATCCCTTCTTTCTTTGCTTGTAACAGGTATATGTACTTTTCATGCTGCCCCTTGGGGGCCCCTGGTTGGGGGGTGGGGTGTTTTCTATACGCGATGACACCATGTGCCTAGTGAAGCGAATCCTCGCACATGTTGTCTATTGACGAATGAACGTCTGCCTGCAATTTTCTAGCATTAGGTTAGAAATGTACAAAACAAGGGTCCATGAACTCTTGAAATACTGGAGGGATTTAGAATGGCAGTCTACCGATCTGGGAATGGGTGGTTTACATATATGAACAGTCTCGGATCCACACTCATCTGGGGAATCATAAACCCTGGATAATTCTGTCCCTCACGACAATTACCTACCCACACAGGCCCAGAATCAACACTAATATATATCTTAAAGTTTGTCTGTATTAGGTGGGGGTGTAATTCCTCTTGCAACATATCTGTTGCCTATCTTGCTTGTTTAGACTTGTGTAATCCGGGCTATACGGACCGTGGATATCGGCCTGGATAGCTCAGTGGTTAGAGCACCTGACTGGTAATGCAGGGGTTCCGGGTTCGTTTCCCGGTCCAAACAAAAACAAAACAATCTCTCCTATACTGGGTTCGAGATTACCTCATGTCCGCAAGTCCGAGACAAAAAAAAAAAAAAAAGAAACAAAAAAAAAATTCTCTATAGCACTAGTCTGTACTAGAGCAAATCCGGAAATCAATCTTAAATTGGTTAAGATTTTGGCAAGATTTGTCTGAGTCTCTTAGATGTGTTAACTTAAATTGTGGTCGATTACTTGCTGGTTAAGTGTTTGCTGACTATGTCTTCCTGATCTTCCAAACACATGATGTGCCTTCGGGTCTGCCGTTCTTTGAACGAGCACAAATTCCTGTGGATTCGAACGCCGAATACGCATCACGAGTTCGAGGTGCAAGGATGGCAAGTAGTATGGTCTAAGAACATGCACGTTTGTGCGCATATGTTCTCGTCATACACGACTCAACACAGGATTTCGTAACACTTTTAGCCCATGGCTTGGTCAATAAAGTATGGTGGTCTTTCTCTTCTGCAGGTGTCAGAAACTGAATTGCTGGCAATTGTGACATGTTTGTTTCATTAATTACTATAAAAAATTCAGATCCTACAATATCATATACTGGACGGACTAGTGAAATGTTTTGCGTACTAGTGAACATCATTCGTGGCCAATCTGTGCGGCCTGGTGCTTGGAAAGGTAAATTTCGTACCCTGCTATATGTTGTTTGTTGTCGGTTCCTTTTTATTTCCATGCAGTATCACGGGTAGTGGGCCCCCTTCCAGGTATCTGGCTAGCTGCACGCATGGCGGATCTCACCTCAGATCTCCATTCTTTCCGGTCATGAGGGTCGGCAGTAGAGAGCTTCCATTCTCTACGATCTTTCTCCGTCAGCTCTCTCCAAGATAGCATTGGCCGACCAACTCTATGTCTCCCAGGAACTTGTATATTTAGAGCGCACTTTACGATGCTAGTATACTATACATCTATATATATATATCTACTACATTTGGTGCCGTTGACCACCCCTGGTCTTGCAGGTGAAGGTCCTGTCAGGGGCCAGAAGAATCTGGGTTATGTGTCTTCGAGGGCGAAGACTGTTTAAGGCAGGAGGAATATAGTAATTGGGCTATACGGTCCGTGGATATTGACCTGGATAGCTCAGTGGTTAGAGCACCTGTCTGGTAGTGCAGGGGGTCCTTGGTTCGATTCCCGGTCCAGACAAAGAGTTTCTCCTCTCTCCTATATATACTAATACATTTATATATTTACTACATTTGGTGCCGTTGACTACCCCTGGTCTTGCAGTCGCAGGTCCTGTCAGGGGTCAGAATCTGGGTTATGTGTCTTCGAGGGCGAAGACTGTTTAAGGAGGGAGGAATGTAGTAATTAGGGCTATACGGACCGTGAATGTCGGCCTGGATAGCTCGGTGGTTAGAGCACCTGACTAGTAATGCAGGGGTTCCCGGTACAGCCGAAGAAAGTTTCTCCTCTCTCCTATATATAATTCAATATATATATATACTACAAATTTGTTGAAATGATTTTCAACACACACTTGTAATTAATATCATTAATACTTCTCAAGAAAGACTAATTTTTTACTTGTTCAAAACGAGAGAATCACACAGATTGGCCAGAGACCAGGCTGTCTTAAACCTGACATTCAAACAAGTGTCCTCCATGGATGTCAGGATAGCATTAGCAGCATCTGCTACAAAACACACATCCTAAAAAACAAACAAAAAACACAAGACCTTAAAATCTAAAATCCACAAACACAACAGGGTATTATTTAATTTCGGAATAATTATATCACCAAGAAACCAATTAAATTTTGATTTCAGTCGTAGTGCGTGTTAGTTAGTAAATAAGTACATTAATTTTTAAATTTTCTTGCAGAGTGATGCACTAACTCAGGGTAGTAAGTCTTGATTTCATGAAAAAAAAAATTTTTTTTTTTACTTCATGTTTTACACTTAATCAATAAGTTTTGAATGTAATCTTATTAATGGAATGTTCTCAGTGTTTATTTGATTGTTTTATTTTATTGTTAAGTTGTGTTTCATTGTCTGTTAGCCTACTGTAATGTTGGGGTATGGGGGTTACTTCATTTCTCTGTTTGTGTTTTCATGTAGTGACGACATGCACTGAAGGGTTAGTGCCAGACATGAAATTCTGTGCAGAAGGGTTAGCTCGTTACATTCCATGACAGTCATGGCTTTGCCCTACTGCGCATGCTCAAGAATTTTGCTTTGGTCATATACTACCGTAATTCAAACTGCATTTCTCTATTGTTGAAGCGAAAAACACGATTTCACATCATATTTAAGCAATTTCCACAATTGATCATACATCCAGCGCCGTAAGATACACACCAGTGATCTGCCATAACTCGATATACAAGCCTGGCCTGCCCTCGCACTTCGCATCATGTACTTGTCTCAGCTCTGAGCAAATCATCACATAGAGGAGGAATAAACATATCTACACTTCTTCATCTCTTCAACTGCGACCATTTGCAACGATTTATATGAGGCAATATGACGGTCAAACTCTACAGGGACCAGTACGCCGCAATGTAAACACTCTCTCAATCTGGTATGGCTGCCGGCCGTGCCTGCTGCAGACTAAATATGAAGCGACATCACAAGTTTAATTGTGACTTAGCGCGCACACCGATTCCCGTACTTAAGTAATATAATGTAGAAAATATCAACATATTAAAATTATACGAATTTTATATTCATTTGTTCATCATTAAGTTCTCCTATATCAAGGTAAACACATATCACGGGCGCATATCCCATTGTATTACGGATCATCGAGAATAACAGATTGAAATCATTAGGTTTCATGATCCGCCCCTTGATTTAAGCCCGGCTTAAAAGCTCAAATTTAGTGTGCAAAGTCTTCAACTTGGAAGCCAGTGTGACGTGTTGTTGATTGTTATGTCACAATGAACCTTCCCTGTATCTTATAACAGTACTGTATTGGGGTTTAAAAGCAACCCTTGATCTATTATGGACAATGATCCCTTGTTTACCTAAGCAATTTTGGTCTCCTAATTACCAGTACCTGACACCGTGTTTACTTAGTGGCAAAAACTGTTATTGTGGGATTCTGGTATAATTCCTTGTATCAACAATAGAGTTTTTAAGAGTCAAGAATGATGATCTAAATCATCTGTTAATATTCAATCTTTTATGAAATATATTTCAGCCGGTATACATATGAATATTTCAATATTAAATCGGGTTCGTAATTCGATCAACTTTACCGATAAACGATAGATTAGTTGAATTGGTAGTATTAGTTACCGGTATTTAAATAATTTTTAACTAGATAAAATATGTAAATACTTGTACTTTATACATAATTTTAAAATACATAAACAATACAATATGTCTAGATATTTGTGAACAATAACCCATTTGTGTGGTAGTTCATGATAATCGTCGGAGTAGTTTAAAAAACACTACAGAAAAATACCAATCTTCTTAGGACGCGCCTATAAGTCGGACATAGAGTTTTGGACCAAAAATTGACTCCCAAAAATCCGACTTATAGGTGAGTATATACGGTAATAGTCATCAAGTTTTAATACCTTGTGACCAGAGTCCACAACTTCTGAGGTAAGTTTACTCATTACTTCAATATTTTTATTCCATATTTATTCCTAAAATAGCCAACGTACAAAGTTCTTACAATTTATATTAGAATTTACTGTGATAGTTCTTGTGAGTATACAATACATTCATGTGCCATCTTATTTCAAATGTATATGTATTTACCTAAACGTAAATGTACGGTGTACTGTTCATGCCAGACTATAGGGAAACGCCCAGAGTACGCAGTAAAATGCTATTTAGTAAAGTATAGCATATATGCAGTAAAATGCAGCATGTAAAGTGTATATGCAATAAAATGCAGTGTGTAATGTGTATATGCAGTAAAATGCTATTAAGTATATATCGTATAGTAAAGTATGCAGTAAAATGCAATGTGTAAAATGTACCTGCAGCAAAATGTAGTCTGTGTAAAGTAAAGTGAAGCAAAGTTAGTGTTGTATGTGTATTGTGTATTGTAACAGTATACCTGTATCTAAATTGTTTTTACAAATTTTATCGTTACAGATCCCTTCTTCATTTGACTCCTTTTTGAAGTACAGAAAAGGATGATGAACATTTGTGTATAACTCTAATGTATTAAAACAGTATAAACCATAAAACTTGTCTTGCTAATTTAATGCCTGGTGACCATCCTGCGACATGCAGCAGGCACGGCCGGCGGCCATACCAGATTGAGTGTTTACATTGCGGCGTACTGGTCCTTGTAGAGTTTGACCGTCATATTGCCTCATATAAATCGTTGCAAATGGTCGCAGTTGAAGAGATGAAGAAGTGTAGATATGTTTATTCCTCCTCTATGCGATGGTTTGCTCAGAGCTGAGACAAGTGCATGATGCGAAGTGCGAGGGCAGGCCAGGCTTGTATATCGAGTTATGGCAGATCACTGGTGTGTATCTTACGGCGCTGGATGTATGATCAATTGTGGAAATTGCTTAAATATGATGTGAAATCGTGTTTTTCGCTTCAACAATAGAGAAATGCAGTTTGAATTACGGTAGTATATGACCAAAGCAAAATTCTTGAGCATGCGCAGTAGGGCAAAGCCATGACTGTCATGGAATGTAACGAGCTAACCCTTCTGCACAGAATTTCATGTCTGGCACTAACCCTTCAGTGCATGTCGTCACTACATGAACACACAAACAGAGAAATGAAGTAACAACCCCCATACCCCAACAGTACAGTAGGCTAACAGACAATGAAACACAACTTAACAATAAAATAAAACAATCAAATAAACACTGAGAACATTCCATTAAAAAGATTACATTCAAAGCTAAAACAGTAGAAAAATTTTTTTTTCTTGAAATCAAGACTTACTACCCCGAGTTAGTGCATCACTCTGCAAGAAAATTTAAAAATTAATTACTCATAAATTCAAGAGTTTCGAGAAAATTATCAAATTCAAAATTGTAAAACTCCTCATTTGAACTTCAATGCAAAAACTGTCTAATTAAATAGGCAGAAAGAGCATACCCGAAAATGGTTTACAGTAAAAGTGTAAACTAAAAAACCCAAGGCTGTCCACCAGAACTATGAGTAAAATTTGAGAAAAATAATCCTTCATTATTTACTTGTGTGGGATAAGGAAATTCCACCTCTGGAACAAGATTGGCTGTCTAAGACTTGGCAAAGCCTCATCCTAGACTGTGAATCTTGTCCCCTTGGTGGAATTTCCCCATCCCACACTCACACTATAAGTCTAATGAAAGATTTTATTAGTCTTACAATGCTCCAACATCATTGACATAGTTGCCAACCTCCAACATGTAAGAAGAGGGTCATGACCCTCTTTGGAAAGCAAAAAATCTGGTCATAATGCATAACAGCATTCACGACATATTTATTAGGATTACATGCGTTATAAGTGTTTATATTTCAAAAATATTAACAACAGAAATGTGTGTTTTGTGTACTATTTTATTGAAGAGAAGCATTGTAACTGATAGTGGCATATTTTGATTTTTTCAAGACTGATGGAGATGGACAATATACAAGGCGGGACACAAATTGATTAAATTTACATGATAAGAGGGCATCTACAGTTTCATTGTTTATCTCAGATCTGCATGAATTCAGTGTGTATTTTCTTTATATGACAGTGATTAGATGACTATAGGGTATATTTTACATAATTTTGCATTTAGGAAATTTAGCTCCAGACCCAATAGACAAGTGCGACTTAAACAATGCAGCTTCATGCTGTCCTCAATAACTTTTTTTTACCCATGAAAAGTCGTTTTCCCAGATTTGTTGGTAGGAACATATGCATCAATCTTTTTGTTTTTGTTGGCGTGTCTGCTGGCCTTGATAACGATCTCTTCCTGGTGGAAGCCATTCTACATAAGGAGTTTAATCCCTGATTTGTCAAAACAACTCACAGATAATTGTTAACACCTGCTTTGATAACTTATCTGTAATGTACATGGCCATCAGCATTGTTTACGAAGATCCAAGGTTGTGTTGCAAACTGGGAATTATACGCGCGAACTATTTCATAAAACCAAATCCGGAAATTGGGTGAAAGGCATGACCCGCTGGGTCATAAAAAATAATCGGGTTACGGGTTGAAAATTCGGGTAAAACCTGACACAATCAGGTTAGTTGGCAACTATGATCATTGACTGTGATGTCACAATATATTTTTGTAGATTTTTTAAAACCATTTACGTTACACAGTGAAGTAAAATAATTTGTATTTAATAGCTTTTTAGTTTAAACATATTTTATTGAGAAACTCAATAGGATTGGGCAACAGGCATAGCGTAATCAAAGGTAGGCCCTCTGGTGGACAACCTTGGGTTTTGTAGTTTACACTAATAGTGTAAGGGCTGTTCCAGAAATGATCAAATGGGGGGGGGGGGGGGGGGGGGGGGGGGGGGTCGGGCGGCAAATGATGTTTTTTTGTGTGGGTGGTCGTATTTTTTCATATTTTATTGGTCCGTGGTTGGACTGTTAAAAAAATATTTATTATGGGTAGTGGGACGGTAGTTTCTATTGTTTTATTTTGTGCCTCGTGGGTGTTAAGTTTTCAGAATATTTTTATTGTCGCTCTTGTGTTGGTTACAAAACATCGGAGGGAAAATTGAAAACGTGCTTTCGAAATGCTGCTTTCGAAATCGGAAATCGGAAGTAACATAGAACTATTCGAGTTGTCGCTCTTTGCAGCGCATAACTTTCCATTACGGCACTCTTCAAATTAGAGGCGCGTTTAGTA
Source organism: Ostrea edulis (assembly GCF_947568905.1). Classification (NCBI taxonomy): domain Eukaryota; kingdom Metazoa; phylum Mollusca; class Bivalvia; order Ostreida; family Ostreidae; genus Ostrea; species Ostrea edulis. The sequence goes on from NC_079164.1 coordinate 58,814,481, forward strand.
GGGTCCCTTGGGATGTGATGGCGGCGAACTCTGTTCTGTAGATTATTACAGTTTACAGTGCATCGATTTTGGGAATATTTTGACACCAATAGGTATTACGTTTTCTAATAAAAATAGGCAAACCTTAGTTGATTTATACGAGGGTACCGATGCGTTATATTTATCAGTCAGTGTGATGGTGATATAGAGGCCTCTGGGTGCGGGCTCCATTAGAAGACGAACGATTCGTGGAAAAACATATCCATACCCATTTCATGATAATAACATCGCTTGGACTCCCAATCTTTCCAACATTCCTGCCATAGATGCCTTTGATTGTTGATGTGACATCGTTTCTTCAGAACTACTGTGATACAATGTCGCACACTGCCACAGGCATTACCGCGTCATTGACTAATATGTTGACGGTGCTACCGTTTGAGCAAGGGCAGCTTCATATATGTACAAATTTTGTAATGTTCATGCTTTGATCAGGTTCAATTTAAACAATATCTATTTGCAAAAATACTTATTACATGAATATTCTCCCAGGGTTTTATATTAAAAATCATTAAAACATGTATACATGAATGTGATTTAAATATTTTTATGCTATATATACATTTTATTTCTGCTGCCTTCACTGTGACTTGCTTAAACTTTGATGCACAACCTGTTCTGAACTGTATGTTCTCAGCCTCTACTTCCTTTTTTCTACTCTCAATCTTTTCAAGTTAATATGTTGTACGGTGTGACCATTGAGACGAGCGAAGCCCATTAACATCTTGCAACACGACTTTTATCCGCCTCTTCATTTAACGCGGGAAATATAACGCGCTTGGTGTAAACAGTTACAAATTGTGACGTCAGATTAGCTGCAATGTTTTCTCTTCTCTCAAACCAAGCAAAAACAAAACGTTTGAAGCTATGAGAAAGCTTGTCTTGAATTTAAAAACGTTAATTGTACTTTCTAAACAATCTAATTATTTTAATTACGGGATTGTCAATGAAGTATACCGCAGTGACAGCGACATTTTTCCGGAGGCATTATGGGTAGTCCCCATCATTTTTCAGCTGATGAAGAGCAAACCACATGACTCTATTGCGTAATCATTGGAGCGAGCTCGTCGCGCAGCTTCGCGACGCGAGCTTTGCTCGCTACTAATTGTATGATAAAAATGCCCAAACCTTTCAAGTTTGTAAAACTATGTTTAAACAGCACTGTCTTTGAACACAAAACGCATTTCAATATATCATGAAAATTTTAAAATAAATCGATAAATTCAACTATTTGGCATTTATATGCTGTTGTAGTGATGATACATTAATTAAGATCAATTTACAAAACTAGAATTAAGGATTTTTCAGTCGTTAATTTATTAGGCAAGTGGCATGGGGTTGGTTATCATGAGGGGGGGGGGGGGGGGGTTGGGGTTGTCATCGTGGTTTGCATTACCGGACATGTTAAAAGGAAATGGATTGAAGCACTTGTTATTTTTAGTCGCGGGAAAAAACCCAAAGATTTTTAAAAAATGTCTTCAATCTGATCGATTTTTTGTAATTTTTTAAATAGCACTAATTCAGTACCTGTGATCCCTCCCATATTCTAACAATTTTTAAGAAGTGAGTCTGCCCTCCTTGTTTTTTGGTTAAAATAATAAATTCCTATTGAGAATTTAGTATTTTAATCGATTACGTATGCCTAATGTTCACGTAATAATAATGTCCCGGTAGTATGACTAATGGTGCACTAAATTTTGGAGCTAGAAGGCCACAAGATTAGGATGATATTCCGCTTAAGTTCACAATCATATTCCAAGGTGTGACTTGGCGAGATCTCAGCCATTTTTGACAAGGGACTTCTGGGATTGGCATCAAAAAATTTTCCTTTTTAGAGGTTGAGATTTAGCTCGGATTATTTCCCGCGCTCTAGTCATTAGAGCTCGCAGTACGAGCCAGCGCTCGCTACTAGAATGTTTGTCCCGAAAACATCGCGAGATTTATACTGTTTTCATTTTTTAAAATATTTTTGTGGTGGGTCAGGTTAGGTTTTTTTTTAATTAGATAGGTCATTGTAAAATGAGTTATATTAATTTGATGGATCATGGGGCAATTTTTTATTTTTTTTGATGTGTTCTTGGTATATACAAAAGGTGTCCCCCTACCCCCCTCATGTATTTATTTCTGGAATAGCCCTAAACCATTTTCGAGTATTTCGAGGATTTTGATCATTGTTAATTTTCTCAAAGCTACTAAATCTATGCACTAAAATGTGAAAAAAATACTCCTTAATTATTTACACATGTGGAATAGGAGAAATTCCACCTCTGGTACAATATTCGGTGTCTCGGACTCCACAGAGCCTCGTCCTAGACAACAAATCTTGTCCCCTCGGTGGAATTTCCCAATCCCACACTCGTACTAATTTTATTAGATCTTCAGTTCTATAGTTCTATCTATGTTAGCCTCACCTCTCTTAAACATGGGAACAGGACAAAAACACCAACAGTCCTAAGGGCAGAGGACCTCACTATCTTGTCTTCCTCTGACGTCAGTCCCAAAATTAATGTAATGCACAACACTTGTTTGTCCATCTGAAGGACAAAGACTACCATCAAGCATAATATTACATACTGTTTTTTACACAATATCTATTAGCAAAATAAAAATATGCTGAGAAACAATAATATAAGTGTCATTCTTACTGGTAGTGCAGCATACACCTCTGGTCCAATGTTGGACACACAGTCACATGTTGTGGCCTTAACAGCACAATGGCCTTCTGTCTGAAGAATGTCAGCAATGGCACCATTCAACAGAGAAATCCAGAAATTGGTCACCTAAATTGTACAAAGAGTTCATTACTAGAGGACAACTCAATAGAAATTTGTATCTGTTTTTTGGTAAAAAATTTATGATGATTCATACTAGGAAACAGGGACATGAATTTATTAGAATTGTATTTGAGTCAAGCACAGAGGATGACCCCTCAATTTTACTGGTGACTGGCACTTAATTTTAAGATATCAACCAGAATCCACATCCTTTCGAGTAATTCTAAGTCATTGATGATAAGTCTGTACATCATTGAAAAAGTCCATGTGGGTAGCATTAGTAAATGTACAAGAGGTCTATGGGCCACATCGCTCACCTGAAACAATATTTAAAGATTTTTCCTGCATGTAAAACTTTTATCCTTAATATGGTCCCAAGCTACTCCTGGGAAGGGGGATGCTTTTTACAAACATAAATCTGTATTATGTCAGAAAGCTTCCATGTAAAGGTAAACTTTTCTGGCCCAGTGGTTCTTGAGGATTTTTTAAATATTTCCCCTGTATGATTGTATGTAAAACTTTGACCCCCAATAGTGGCCCCATCCTACTCCCGGGCGCCATGGTTTTAACAAACTTTAATCTGCATTATATCATGAAACTTTCATGTAAATGTAAACTTTCCTGGCTCAGTGGTTCTGGTTGAGAAGATTTTAAAGATTTTCCCTATATATTCCCATGTAAATCTTTGATCCCTATATATCTTTGATCCCTATTGTGGCCCCATCCTACCCCGGGGGCCATGGTTTTAACAAACTTGAATCTGTGCTATGTCAGGAAGCTTTCATGTAAAAATAAACTTTTCTGGTCTAGTGGTTCTTGAGAAGATTTTTTCTCTTATACATTTGAATGTACAATCTGCACTATGTCATGAAGCTTTCATATGAATTTCAGCTCTTCTACTCCAGTGGTACTTGAAAAGATTTTTAAATGACCGCACCCTATTTTTGCATTCTTGTGATTATCTTCCCTTTAAAGGGGACATGGCCCTTCATTTGAACAAACGTGAATCTCCTTCACCCAAGGATGCTCTGTGCCAAGTTTTGTTGAAATTGGCCCATTGGTTCTGGAGAAGAAGATGAAAATGTGAAAAGTTTACGACACTGGACAAATTTCAATCAGAAAAGCTCACGTGAGCCTTTGGTTTAGGTGAGCTAATAAAATGTGGTTTAAAAAGAAGAAATTCTCATCTTGGTGTGTTATAACTTCAAACGTCCTTGCTTTGACTGTTAGCAATATCTGGTGTTGGCGTTACACAGCGATCTTATATGGTGAATAAAGAGTACATATTTTCAGAAAAATCCAAACACTAGTTTTTCAGAGGATAATGTCTACAGACAGACATGCTGATTCCAATATAACTTCCTCTTTAAACTTCCTTTGAGGGGGATAAAATGAAAGAAAACTCTATATGAAAACATGTGTGAACATCCAAAATCTGACTGCTATGAACTTGACATTGTACCTGCTGTAGAGATAGTCTGCCTGATGAATCTGTCAGCTCTGAGGACTGGATCTCTCTCTGCAGAGCCTGGGTCAGGTCATCAACAAGCTACATATAGCATGCAAAACATTCATGAAAGACAATCACATGGACTAAATACTGTAGATCCTAATTAAAGTGAGGAATTAATATCTGCATAAAATCATCAAAAGCAACTTTCATGGATTCTAAAATCTAGAGCTCACTTGCTTTGCAAATCATACTATTTGTGTAATTATAATACATGAATGGTAGAGCAAACCTTTAACCATTTTAAACACTTCTTGTGTAGGAATTTTAAATTGAATCAAATATTTTACTACAATCATTTCCGTTTACCTATATGTTACAGTAAAACTTTGTTACTGTGAATTCCTGGGGTCCCATTGATTTACTTGTTTATCTCATGAATTAGCTGTATCTGTTTAACAAATTATTTTCACAATGAATTTGGTTTATTAAGGCAAATTACACAATCTTTGCTTACAAATAAAATTGATAATTACCATAAAGATTAATTTTTTAATATCCTGCTTATATAATAAACATGAACATTTAATAACTTAACATTTTGGCCCCATCCTAACACCAAAACCCTATACTCTTGATATCATCAAATTTATAATTTTGGTAAAGGACTACCTGTTCTTTCTAAATATCCATTTAGTTTCAATTACCGTAAAGTATTGTGTATTATGCGCAATTTTTTTTTTAGAATTCTTACCTAGAAAGTGGGGGTGCGTACAATCCATGTGACTCAATATATCATCCTTTTTTTAACAGGTTTTAGTTCATGTCACCAGTGACGATTTTCACTGTCATAGCTCTTATCAGTTTGCTCTATGCAAAATACTGCCGGATTTTAATCGCGTTATTTGTATGCTAATACATGTATAGCAATTACAAGCACCTAGACTAAACATTTACATAATAAATTATTTTGAAAACATTTAAGTGTTTGAAAACAAACTTCATATTTTCTTGGTTGCCGCCGCCATATTTGTTTAAACTTGTGGTCGGACCGACTAAACTAGTAACTATATGACAGTACGGCAGTGAATGGCTGCTAGGTAGGACTGAAAGAAAAGAAATAAATTCATTTTTCTTCATAATTTGTTGTTTACTTGATATACGCTCCTGTTGAAGCTGTAGTGGATTAATTTATGAAGAAAGGCAACTTAGAAAAATCGTTAAGTACAGTGTATATGCGTATATTCAGAAGAGAAAATTTTTAAAAAAATAAAATCAAAAATATCTGTGTGGTCTTTTGTTATGTATTCTGAATCGCTGACTTCTTTTAAAGCAACTAATATTGGATGTCCCTTATTTGTCTTTGAAATAAATTGTACCATTTAATTACATGTCGCCGGTGTGTACCCCACTGTTTATTTAACAATTTACCCAGGCCTGTTTTGTATCTGCCTAGTACTGAAGTGTCAAAACAGAGAAACGGAAATTCAGTTTAAAATTTTATTACGAGAACATATTCATGCCGTTACATATTATAAAATAAAACACTGAGCATTAAGTATCGTAATATAGTAAAATACATAAGCACTACATAAAATGAACTGTATATTAAACTAGTAATTTATGTACAACACAGGTTTTAGCTTCAAATACATTCCCTAAGGTCTGCCTCTGTAAATCCACAAAATTCTTCCTCGCTATCACTTTCAAATAGTTTTTGGTAGTGTGAATATCAGTGTCCGCATATTGGAGGCTGTCTGGTGATTCGTCTACGTCATTTTCATTTTCTTCTTCAGTTGAGTTGTATCGTCTTCCCATAGCATATCATCCTCAGTTCCATCCATTGCGTTGGATATTCCACACTTCTTGAATGATTTAATGATAATTTTTTTTGGTATTTCTTCCCAAGCGTCAACAAATCATTGACAAATTGTTGTTAAATCCACTTTTCTCTGCAACCCCGACTTTGTATAAGTGTGCTCCCCATGAATCATCCAGTCATTCCACTTCTTCCTCATAAGGGATTTCATAGAAGCCATACCCCCGGGAATGATAGCGGGTGTCATCTTTATTTCTATGAGATGTCTCTTTGTTTTTTCAGTCTTATGGCATCGAAATGCGTCCAGAACTAGAAGGCTTTTCTGTGTAAAATTAGGTCTTCTGTTCCATACAGTTCTAATCCAATCTTGAGTTAGATCTTCATCCATCCAAGGGCCTCTGTAGCCGAGTGGTTAGAGCATCGCGCTCAAAATCACACAGCCTCCCACCTCTGTCGGCACGGGTTCGAATCCTGCTCGCGCCGGTAAGTGAGAAAGTTTCCCAGTTTACTTTCGGAAGGTCGGTGGTCTAGCTCTTCCTAGGTACATTGTATCTGGGTTCTCTCTTCCACCAATAAAAAAAATGGGCGCCACCAAATGACTGAAAAATTGTTGAGTGCGGCGGAAAACATCAATCAATCAATCAATCATCCATCCATCCCTTGTCATGTGTCCTAACCAAAATTCCTTTAGGGAACGTTTCCTTAGGGAGAGTCTTCCTCTTGAATATGACATAGGGTGGCAATTTCCCTCCGTCAGCGGTGCATGCCAGCATAACTGTAAATCTGTTCTTGTCATTTCCCGTTGTCTTGATGTTAACCATCTTTGCACCTTTATTGTCGATAGTCGATGTGTATGGAATGTCGAATGTCAGGGGTGTTTGGTCTGCATTTCCTATCTGTGAACAGGGATAATTGTGTCTCTTTCTTTGAGTGATTATGAATCGTTGAAAGTTGGTCACTTTGTCCTCGTAGTCCTCTGGCAGTCTCTGAGCGATGTGGGTTCGTCGTCTGATAGAAAGGTTGACGCATCTAAAAAATCTGTATACCCATCCCTTTGATGCTTTGAAACCTGTTATCTTCTTCTTTTTGGCTGTGATTTTTGCTTTAATTTGTAATTCTGTCATAGAAACTGCAATTCCTTGTTTTTTTATTTCGCGAATGTCTGGATATTGTCTGGATATTGCCCCGCCCATGTTATTTTTTATTCTAATTGAATCAATTTGTTTTATAGTTACATACTCTACTTATATCTAATTTGATTCGTAATAGTGAACCCTGTTCAATAATTAAAGCAATTATATTATTATCTGATTCATCTTAACTCATCAGCTTCTGAACAATTACCAGGAAATGAGGAGACACTATACCCTTGGATATTTCAGATCAAAGCCCAAGCCATAATTATCATATGGGAATTTACGGAATCTGTTTAGATATTTTAAACAGCGAATGTTGAAGAGTTGTATGAGCATTCGGCTCAGCATTTGCTTAAATATAAAACACTGGGTTAATGTGGTTATCAACGTCCACCACTGTAAAAATAAAATAAATTTACAGATTGTTATCGGACACGAATAATAATTGAATCCATATTTTTTAAGTACATGTAAAACAAATTATCTTAAAAGATTATAATTGAATGAATAATTATGAAATAAGCACACACACATATAGCTGTTATTACCGTATATACTCGCCTATAAGTCGGATTTTTAGGAGTCAATTTTTGGTCCAAAACTCTATGTCCGACTTATAGGCGCGTCCTAAGAAGATTGGTATTTTTCTGGGTGGCGTAATGTAGTGTTTTTTAAATAACTCCGACGATTATCATGGACTACCACACAAATGATTATTGTTCACAAATATCTAGACATATTGTATTTTTTATGTATTTTAAAATTATATATAAAGTACAAGTATTTACATATATTTATCTAGTTAAAAATTATTTACATAACGGTAACTATTAATACTTTCAATTCAACTAATCTATTGTTTATCGGTAAAATTGAATTACGAACCCGATTTAATATTGAAATATTCATATGTATACTGTCTGAAATATACTTCATAAAAGATTGAATATTGTTAACAGATAATTTAGATCATCATTCTTGACTCTTAAAAACTCTATTGTTGATACAATGAATTATACCGGAATCCCACAATAACAGTTTTCGTGAGGCGCATGCCATTAAGTAAACACGGTGTCAGGTACTGATGATTAGGAGACCATAATTGCTTAGGTAAACAAGGGATCATTGTCCATAATAGATCAAGGGTTGCGTTTAAACCCCAAACAGATATGGCTTGGATATTGAGCACCTCATAATTATTAATTTCTCAAAATATTTTTTGAAACATAGGTAGAAACACTAGAGCATTGACTTGAAATTGTCAACCGATTCAGACAAAAATTTGTACCGACTTATAAGCAGGTCAATGGCAAATTCCTACAAAATAACCTTAATAAATACAACCGACTTATAGGTGGACCGACTTATAGGCGAGTATATACGGTATCTACTATCGACTTGAAACACATTTTATTTGAAACATATCGGTAATTATACAGAAACAATTATTGCTCAAGTATGGATTTTTTTTTAACATAAAAAACATTGGGCTCAATATATTTGCATAATTATAAATCACTGGTTTAATGTAATTTTTAATGTCCACCATCGTAAAAATAAAATGAATTTACCGATTGTTATGGACACAAATAATGCTTGCATACAAATTTTTGAATTCATCCTGCGAAATTTTACCTTAATTTCAGAAATTCACACACTCATTCTATCAATTTTTCAATGCGCACAATACATAGGACTAAGGTTTTTCCAGACATTTTTATTTTCAAAGTGGGGGGTGCGCATTATACACAAGTGCGCATAATACACGATACTTTACGGAAGTATCAATAGCACTAAAGAAGTTATTTAAGTGTTTTACACATAAACACTAAATAGTAAGTATGGCCCCGCCTTGGGGTCAGAACCCCTACCCTGGGGATCATGAAAATTAAAACCATTATTTTAATTCAATTGTCATATAAAGATTACATTATCGCACAAAGGGTGATCATGGTTAACCTTCAAGGCCTTTAAACGAAATATTGGATTACAACTTTGGTTATTTCAAACCCCTGGATATTTCGAAATTTTGTCAAAGACTCTCGGACTTTGAGATACAGATACTTTCAGAGTTCGAAATTGGTTTAAAACTTGGTATAGACGACGGGTCTATGCCAAAACAAGATGACATAGACTTCATCGAATTGGTATAGACCACAAAATTGAAAGAAAATAACACAAATTTAAAACATTTTCATTTACCTCTAATGTGCTTAGAAAGTATATTTTCTCATTTCCATAACAATATCCTCATAATGTTTATCAGACGTTGACTGACCATGCAGGTCCTTTGAGATAACTTTATTGCTTTAAATCTAGAAAATCGGCATAGACAATTTGGTCTATCTCAATTACAATTGGCATAGACCAGTGTCATTTGACATAGACTCAGTCTATGAACACTGTATTTTCTGTAATAGCAAACAGTATCATGATATTCTTCTTTACTATAATAAATAAAAAGAACACAGCATTACTAACCTTTGAGGTGTGCAAGCGCACAACCTGATCTTGGTCTGCAAAACACCTGAGAATCAAATCTTGAAGGATGGACAGACTGTTCCTACAATTAATAGCTGATGTGAAGATACATGAAAGTATACATGTAGATAAAATAAAGAAACCAGTAGGTATTGTTTATGTAAAAAAACCAAACTGGATCCCCCCCCCCCCCTTCAAAGTTTGATTTTCTTAAAATGAGGCAACAATAATGAGTGCAACAATATGATCGAGCAATATCAAGGGTCGGTGTGTACATGTCTTGTCAATGTCATCCGTCTTACATCAATATTGTACTCCTGAATATGAAGTCTTCGTGCTTAAGGGTTAGCAAGTCATTCAATCAAGATATGAACACACTTTTTAATCATTTGACAGCTTTTTGGTATTTTTATAATTCGTCCTTGAAGAAATGTGTCAAGGTCAAAAATTGTAATGCAGTGCATCTCAGCTTGATCTCATTGATGGATGTTACAACAAGTCTTCATGTCAAAAGGTTCTTGAGTTTTTTCTTAACTTGACCCTGAATGAAGAATGGGTCAAGGCAGGGTTCCAAATTACCGCTTGTCCACTCGTAGTGGCGACTATACTTTGCTTGTGGGCACCCCAAATTTTCATTCTCATCGCCCACTTGGTGACCGTAAATGTCTGATCAACATTTTTCTTTCCGACCGATCTGAGTCCTAATATAATCAAAGTTCAATTTCCAACTGAGGTTTTTGCCAATTGGCGAGACATTCCTGAGGGATCAAACCTTCCAGAACGTAAACCAGAATAAATTGAACAATGCAAGGGTTACTTCAAACGAAAAGAAAGCGTCTGTTTTTACCAAAGTGGAAAGAAGGGGAGAATATATGGCTCGAGGAGGGCGAAAAGGAGATGACATGAACATGTGCTGTGTGCACAAAACAGGACACGAAAGGTCCAATCATTATGACTGCTTGTCCGAGTTATAAACTTGACAGCATTGTAAAGCTGAGAAATTTCAAAATCGCATAAAACGTTTGAAGAAGTGTGTGTTAAAGTCAGATGCCGCGAAGATCACTGAGTCCATGAACTCTGATATTTTTGCTACTGGTTGACGAAATGTGAGTGGAAATTAGAGAGAGATAGAGAGATGTTTGAAAGAATTATGGAATTGGAAACAGAATTTGAATATTGATATTTTGATTTTTTAAATAAATTGCAATGTGACCTGATGTTTCTTTTTTCCCAATGGGGAAACAATAAACAAACTTTGAATGGAAAAACTAATATTTATGACAACTTCTGAAACGTCAGTGATGTTTTACACTTAAATTACAGTGTCTCCTTATATTGACTATAATCCCTCAAAGTTTCATGTCTGTATGTAAAAGTTTCCTATGAAAACCCACGGTGGACAAAACCAAAGTGGTTCAAACTTACTGTCTGGAAGTGAATTTTTGCGCATATCTCAGAAAAAGTAATAACCAAAATACCTGAAAATTTCAGGTTTATCAAATGTTTGAAAATGAATTCAAGAACAGAAATGACCAGCTAGGTTGCTATAAAGAATGTTACCTATCATAGAGCTAGACAGCAGTACAAAACATATATGTACTGGAAAAATGACATATTAAATGCAGAATTTTAAAAAAAAAAAAACAACAACAAAAAACCCAGACGCAGTTTTAAAATGTCACATGTTTTTTTTAACAACTATAATGTACAAGGTACGAAAAATGTCCAGTAAAAGCTGCAAGAGGAGTTGGTTACACAAAGTGGGTATCATGCTTAATTTAAAAAAAAAGATTGAGTTCAACTAGCTACATGTAAATTTTTCAAAAAATGTCTGATCACTTCCAAGAAGACATATGCACATCTTCAAATATGCTTCCATAACAGCTGTACAAGGTCTGAAGGATATCAAATAAATGTTGTTAGAGGAGTTGATTACAAAAATAGACACATCAGAAGACATGCTTAAAAAAAATTACAGTAAAGTTCAACTACACATAAATTTTTTGAAAAATTTCTGATCATTTTCAAAAAGACACATGCACATCTTCAATGTATCCATAACAAGTGTACAAAGTTTAAGGAATGTCAAGTTAAAGGTATAACAGGAGTTGATTACACAAAATAGGTACCGTCTATTCAAACATGCTTAAAAATGACTATTAAAGTTCAACTACATGTAAATTTTTCAAAAAATGTCTGATCACTTTCAAAGACATATGCACATCTTCAATGTGTCCATAACAACTGTAAAAAGTTTGAGGAATGTCAAGTGAGAGGTGTGAGAGGAGGTGATTACATGTAATAGGTACTGCCTTTTCAAAACATGCTTAAAAAAGAGGCCCATGGGCCACATCGCTCACCTGAAGCTTGAGCAAAACTATCATTTAATTAAATGTAATGACTAAAAATTTATTAATGATCAAACTTAAGGTAGCTCATTACACTAAATTTTTATTTAATGGCTCGTTAAAACACCTCTTATGAAGTATGATTTCACCATCAAAAAAGTGATACAAGCACTCAAGTATTTTATATGAATTTTTTGTGATTTATCCTGGAATGATAAAAAAAGTACTTTGTTTGCAAATAAGATACCCTAGAGTCCAAATTTCACTGTGATTTAATTGATGCATAATATGAATATCTAAGAAAATATATTTCTTAAATGACTCAGATAGACGTTCTAGTTTTTAAGATAAAAAAAATCGATATATGCACCCAGGGGTGAATAAGCCGAGTTGCATGGGATACAATTGTAAAGTCAGGAATGATGTGGCATATTTATAATTGTGAAGAGCTAATTTCAGTTTTAAACCTTTTTTCTCCAAAATCAATAGGGGCCTTGCTTTGCTGGTATCCAACAATATATCCAAGTTTCATTTGATTCAAATTAAAAATTTTCAAGTTATCCTCCGGAAACCAAAATTTTTTGGAAATTTAAATTTATTTTCGGTCACTGTGACCTTGGCCTTTGACCTTTTTTCTCCAAAATCAATAGGGGTCTTCCTTACCTGGTACATAACAATATCTTTAAGTATCATTAGATTCGGATTTAAACTTTCTGAGTTATCATCCGGAAACCAAATATTTCTGAAATTTTCATTCTATATTCGGTCACTGTGACCTTGACCTTTGACCTTTTTTCTCCAAAATCAATAGGGGTCTTCCTTACCTGGTACCCAACAATATAACAGAGTTTCACTTGATTCGGATATAAACTTTCAGAGTTATCATCCGGAAACCAAATATTTCTGAAATTTTCATTCTATATTCGGTCACTGTGACCTTGACCTTTGACCTTTTTTCTCCAAAATCAATAGGGGTCTTTCTTACCTGGTACCCAACAATATATCAAAGTTTCATTTGATTCCGATTTAAACTTTCAGAGTTATCATCCGGAAACCAATCTTTTCTGAAATTTTCATTCTATTTTTGGTCACTGTGACCTTGACCTAGCTATGACCTTTTTTCTCCAAAATCAATAGGGATCTTCCTTACCTGGTACCCAACAATATATCAAAGTTTCATTTGATTAGATTGTAAACTTTTTGAGTTATCATCCAGAAACCAATTGTTGACGCCCAACCGCCCGTCGCCAACCCGCCCGCATCACCAAACCATAGCCGAGTTCAACTTTGTTGCAACTCGGCTAAAAATATTTATGAAAATTGAAAACGTTATTTGCTAATATTTTTTTAATCTATAGATAAAATCTTCAAAAAACATGTCAGTTAGAAAAAAGATATATCAGAGAAATATATTTTAAATCGAAATTGAAATGAAATGGTCCAAATTCAGAAATATTACGATTTTTTAAAATTTGAACCAAGCCTGATTGGAATTATAACAAGAGTACCGCAAACGGTACAATATACGCCCGTTGGACAGAGAAATTTAGCCTGGAAGCATATTATGCACTTTGAATTGATACAACATACATTCTGAATAGAAAAGCCTTAAAGTGGGTCATGGTGCACCAATCCATCTGACTGATTATGTATTTCTCTGAGAGTGAGGTTGTGACAAAATGTCGGTGCAATATCTATCTATGATAATAAAAAGTCCATTTCATCTACTTTTAGTCCTAAAGTAAGTCATGGTGCACCAATTAAGTTGAAATGTTTGAAATGTGAACTGATTATGTATTTCTGAAAGGGAGGTTGTGACTAAATTTCAGAGCAATACCTGTGACCATACCAAAAAAAATCTGGAAAACTGTTTGACCTACTTCTACCCCTAAAGTACTGTAGGTCATAGTGCGCCAATCCAGCTGAAATGTTAACTGCACTTGTCTTCCTCTGATAGGAAGCCTTGACTAAATATCAGGGCAATATCTGTATCCGTAATGAAAAAAAGCCCAGAAAACTGTTTGACCTAATTTTTTCCAAAAAGACGTTCTAGAACCAATCCAGCTGAAATGCAAACTGAACTTGTATTCCTCTGAGAGAAAGCCTTTGACTAAATATCAGGGCAATATCTGTATCCATAATGAAAAAAAGCCCGGAAAATTATTTGACCTATTTTTTCCAAAAAGTAGGTCAAGGATGGACCAATTCAGCTAAAATGCAAACTGAACTTGTATTCCTCTGAGAGAAAGCCTTTGACTAAATATCAGGGCAATATCTGTATCCGTAATAAAAAAAAAAGCCTGGAAAACTGTTTGACCTAGTTTAGTCCTAATGTAGGTCACAGACAGACAGACAGACCAATCCAGCTGAAATGCATACTGAACTTGTATTTCTATGAAATGTGTAAATTTCAGGGCAATATCTGTATCTGTAATGAAAAAAGTCCGGAACTGTTTGACCTATTGACCTACTTATATCCCTAAAGTAGGTCAAGGATGGACTAATTCAGCTGAAATGTAAACTCACTCTTACAATTCTTGAGGGAGATATTGTGACCATTTCAAAGTTGTATATGATTGTATTTGTTACGGAAAAAAGTCCGGTAAACATGAACTGGGACGGACAGACAGCCAGCCAGCCAGCCAGCCGGATGGACAGCGCCATAACATAATACGACGGGCGTATAAAAAGGTAGTCATAGAGAACATTGAAATAAGAAAACCGCATTGCCTTGATGTATAAAATGGTTTACAAATTAAATGACTTTATAAAGGAAACTAATTTCTTGATTAACAGTGGATACAATTAGCAACAATATGATTATTTTAGTAATTTCTATCAATTTTGATTGGGATCGGTACTTTTTTTCTCCAGTTTGAATATAGTGATTATATCTAAAATATGGTCAATTTCGTTTCAAATTCTTTTTATAATGTATTTCTTCGATTACCTCTTTTCTAACTGACATGTTTTTTAAGATTTTATTCGTAGATTTAAAAAATATTAACAAATGTTTTCAATTTTCTTAAATATTTTTTCTAAAAAATTAGAAAGTTTATATCTGAATCTTTTAGGCATGTTTTATTAGATATTCATATCAGGGTTGGGGTAATTGAAAAAGTAATTGTAATTAATTGCAAATAATTACATTTTTGGAAGTAATTGGATGTAATTTGTAATTGAAGATTTTTTAATTACAAGTAAAATGTAATTCAATTAATTACCTGAGGAAAACACCCTGTAATTCAATTACTTTTTTAATTACTTTCAATTACAATTACTTTCATTTACAATCCAGGACAATGAGATTTGTTTTACCATGATATGGCAATATTGCTTAAGTCTATTTGATACTTGAGTCAATTTTTTATTATGTGTACTTAAAATCAAAATACTCTCCTCTTTCTCTCTCTCGGCAGTTTGTCTTTATATAAGCTGATTAAAACTCGCTGTACTTTAGTAGGTGAAATTCAAGCTTGATCTGTACAAATCTCACAGACCAGTATACATTGTGTTTTGCAAAGAACTCTCTCTCTCTCTCTCTCTCTCTGTGTTTTCTGTCTCTTTCTTTCCAAGGGT
Organism: Ostrea edulis; assembly: GCF_947568905.1. Classification (NCBI taxonomy): domain Eukaryota; kingdom Metazoa; phylum Mollusca; class Bivalvia; order Ostreida; family Ostreidae; genus Ostrea; species Ostrea edulis. The sequence goes on from NC_079164.1 coordinate 58,830,107, forward strand.
AGTGTGTGTTTTAAGCAGATCAAATCTCACTGACAGAATTGAACAGGTGAATTCAAGCCACCTGTATTGTTCTCAGAGCCCCAGGTAATATAATTGCTATAAAAACAATTCACATAATTGGCAAAGCCATATCATTCTTAAATGTTCCTGAACAAGGAAGATGTCTAGTAGACCTCCAGCAGTATTCTGATATTTTGAAATCCCAGAATGTTGCAGGCAAAGTTTTTCGGCCTGACAGATACTGTTTAAATGATAGCACCTTTGAGAAACTGATGATGATAAAATGTAATAGCCGAATGAAACAGTAATCTGAGATAAATTTGTAAATGTGTTATCATTCATACATATCATATGATTTACCACCAGTTTTCTAATAAAATTTGAGAAAGTAATTTGTAATTTAATTAATTACTTTTGCAAAGTAATTATAGTAATTTAATTAATTACATATGCTCTAAAAATGAGTAATTGTAATTTAATTGAAGAAAATAGCAAAGTAATTGTAATTTAATTAATTACATTTCAATGTAATTGACCCCAACCCCGATTCATATCCACCAAATCACAGTGAAATTTTGACTCAAGAATCTCTTATTTGCAAACCAAACACCTTTTTTTATCATTCTGGGAAAAATCACAAAAAATTTCATATAAAATAATTGAGAGCTTTTGTCACTCTTTTGATGGTGAAATCATACTTCATAAGAGGTGTTTTAACAAGCCATTACATAAAATTTTAGTGTTATGAGCTACGTACTTTAATTATTAAACTTGACTATTCATTAATTATCATATGCCCTTGTAGATGGGTATGGCCTTTCATATAAACAAATTTCATCTAAGGATGCTTCTTTGTGCAAAGTTTGGTTCCCCATACATTCGCATGCAAAACTTTGATCCCCTATTGTAGCCCGACCCTAACCCCAGGGGTCATGATTTTTACAAACTTTTAAAAAGTTTTTTAAATTTTGACAGCATTCTATATATTTTTGCATTTTTGTGATTATCTCCCCTTTATTTGAACAAACTTGAATTCCCTTCATCTAAGGATGATTTGTATCAAGTTTGATTGATATTGGTCCAGTGTTTCTGGAGAGGATTTTCCTATATAGAATTTGTAATCGCATTGCAAAGAGCAGTTTCAAGCTCCAGCATCTGCAAGTAACTCCTACAATGACCTAACATGTTTAATATGGTAATTGACTCAGTAATTCTTGTCAGATGGTGCAGTCATTTCAAATGTGAGTTAAGTTTTGCTTAGGTAATATCCATTTGCTATTCATAGCTGAGGCACATATGTCCTGAGAGTATAATTTGGCAAACCAATTTGAGAGAGAAACGCAATAGGATATTTTGTACACATGCATACATGCCAACTTTCCCAATTTGTGCGGGATTCTCCCGATTTGAAACAACTGAAAAGGCAAATCCCGATATCCCGATCGGGATTACAAAAATACCCCGAAATCCCGATTTTCTAAAAATATCTCCCATTTTACGACAACAAACCCCCCATGTCCAACCGGAATTTGAAATCTCGCGTCATTTCTGAACTGGCCAATCAGAAATCGGGACAATAGTCAGTCATTGCTGTTTACCTGTGTCGCATGGTATCGGGTTGGTCTGCCTGTGTTGGGGTGTTTATTGGACAGTGCGAAGCATGTTTTGATAGTAATTAATCGGGAAGACGGATTTCAAATTGACATATCCTTTACACAAACGTGAATGACAACGATGATAATGTCACCACCAAACAATCGGACATTCCCAATTTTTGCCTCTCGTTGACATGACAGCATCCAAAATTTGCAATAAGGTACGTCAAATATATATTTTTTCCAACTATAATAATATAGGCTATCCAAATCTATCCGTCTATAGCGATGTATTATATAGTCTATATAGTGTAGTATTCAATAAATAGACTTTGTGATGCGTAATTCGCACAAATCTGTACTGAATTTTATATTTAGCAAGTAAAATCGTATGTTTTGATTTGTTTTTTTCCTGGTAATTATTTCAGATGTCATGGGTGTAAAGGTTCATAGCAGGGCAGATCACTCCTTTTCTGGTTGCAATCCAGATTATTCCACCAGACTCTGCAAGCCCATGTTTACAGACAAGCAAGGTCGCCTTTGTGTAGTCATACATAAATGCATGTGCTTTAAATTTTGATATATAGACCAGCCAATGTTTTTTGTATGGTGTAAAAGGATGCAACCTTAAGTATTATTTGATAATATGTATGTGACTTGTTGTTGGAGAGGATTTTTTGCTGAATAGATGATTTTAATAAAATATTTATGCATATCTTTCAAAGTTTTTTTTTATATATAGTTAATTGTCAAACACATTTGATGTTGTGTTAATATATGATACATTTACAATGATTTGATTGATATTTTATTTGAAAAGACAAATATGTATTTTCATGCTAAAATGTCGTGAATTTTGAGCTTTGAAAAAAGGTCATCACGCGCAAAATCCCCCGTGGGGATTTTTAAAAGTTGACATGTATGCACATGTATTCAGAAATGATGGAGAGGTGGCCGTAGTAGGTTATTGGCAATTTTGTGGCAGTCAAAAATCTGCCTTTTGATTATCATATAGCAGGTTCTTTGACTTGTTGTCTGGCTGAAAGGGCCTAGCGCAACTGCAGACTCAATTGTACTCACTGTTATACGAGTCAAAATAAATGACACAAGTATCTCTCTCTGAGCATTGTCATATCACGTAATTCTGCAGATATTCATCTCCATATCTTCGGATAAAGTCAAATGCCTTCCTTGATGCTAAAAATTACATCATCTTTAGTTTCCAACTTGTTTTGGTCATGATGGACTTAGTGTAGGTTTTTCTACAGGTTGGAAAAACATCGCCCCTTTAGCAACCAAATCAATATATCAAACTTTACTTATAGTTGTCCCGTGGGGATCCTGGTTAGAATAAGTCCTCAGTACCCCTTGCTTGTCATAAGAGGTGATTAAATGGGATACGTGGTCCTTTAGATGAGACCACAAAAATAAAGGTCCTGTGTAACAGCAGGTGTAGCATGATAAAGATCCCTCCCTGCTTATAGGCTGTAAGCGCCAACCAACCAACTTATTGCGTCATAGTTACTTTTATTCTTTGCAGATTTTTTAAATGGCTTCTGCTGTTTCTGTTACACACTTAAAAGTTTATGGTTTTTCCCTTATACTTGAGTTTCTTTATAACAGAAAAGACATTTATGGGAGAAGTATAGTGCCGATAGTGAATACAGGTTGAGTAAACATCTCTTACAGTTCACTTGACTTGGCGCAACTTCCTCAATGCTCAAGGTTTATTTCTAGTAACTAATAATTGTAAATTATTCATGACACAAGTGATAGAGGCCATGTAAGACACCATTTAAGGTAGCTCCATGCATCCTTATGTGATGACATAGGTTTTTGCAAAATCAATATTTCATTAATATTTGTGCATGATAGAAATATTTCTTTAGAAGGAAGTTCATTCACTGGGTATGAAAAAAAAAATTTGGTAAACAATTTGATACTTGATACTGAAAAAGTTTATATATTCTATAAATAATCAATTATCTATGCTAAAAAAAATTTGTCATGGGCAATAACTCTTTTTGCTGCTATTTCTCTATTGCATGTTTATTAGATAATTATTTTCTTGATAGCCACAATTAATTAATATATACAGTGTTCCCTCTATATATTGAAGCCATACATAGGATAAAGGAAAAAATATGGGGTTTTTTGAGCAAATGTTAACTATTCATCAGTGCTTTATTTTTCCTTCGTATGGTCAAAGTCACTCTTTATAAATATTGTGACTTTTTTTCCTTGGTATAGGCAAAAACAATCAAAAATTTTGAACAAAACAAATTGTGACTTTTTTTCCTTGCTGTGGTCATAGGCACTCTTTATACATATTGTGACTTATTTTCCTGTGACTTTTTTTCCTACCCAGATTGTGACTTTTTTTCCTATGACTTTTTCCCCGTTTACCTTAAAAAGACCCCTGAACAATGCAATTTTAATATAATTGTAATCCCCCCCCCCCTCTATATGTACATGTATTATGAATTAAACAATCAGAAATTAAACAATAGTTTGTCCATTAATTTCTAAAACTTGTAACTTATTGAAATAATTTATATTATCAATTTATGATAGTTCTATATTAATTTATAAAAGAAATTATTCATTGAGTCAATGACTGAGAGTAAAAGAGAGAAAGAGGGGGTGGTGTAGACTGTGTGTCATCTAGCCATAGGGATACAACCATTATACAAACACTATGACCACAGTTCTAAACACCTACTGCAGATGGCCCTGAGACCCTTCCTGTGTACATCAAAAGTATACACAGCACCCTGATCTCTTGGCCAGGTAAATAACAATGACCATAGATGAGCTCTGCCCACAACCAGATATGTGAAGAAACCCTATGGTATTATTTTTGGGTCTTTAATGAAAATGTGCAATTCTCTGATGTTGATATAAACTATAATAATTGTTTTTGTATGTCTGACATCTTTTAAAAGCTGGCTGGCAACATATATATTTTCTTTAGTTATTAATTTTTATATTTATCTATTTTACAATTGTAGAAAATAATTCATTAAATGAGATAATTCATAAATTACAGTTCTACAATCGATCACAGCCTGAATCAATTTTAATCATTTTGCTTATATTGTTTTAATATGTACTATCTATCATATAGCCATCATAATTTACTTTTAAAAAATGCCATATAATTTTTATTGTGTACAGTGCTTTAGAATGATCATTAATTATAATCATATATGGCGCTATATAAATAATTATAATTAAGGTCTTCCGTCTCCTGCGGAAGACCTTACTATTATTGTTCGCGTTCTTCTTCTTCATTATTATTAAGGTCTTCCGTCTCCTGCGGAAGACCTTACTATCATTGTTCACGTTCTTCTTCTTCATTATTATTATTAAGGTCTTCCGTCTCCTGCGGAAGACCTTACTATTATTGTTCGCGTTCTTCTTCTTCATTATTATTATTATTATTTTCCTTGGTAGTACACGCGTTTTTCTCAGCCATTTCTCGATCGATTTTCACGAAATTTTCAGGAAAGATGTCTTTTGGTGAGGAGATTTTGCTTGCAAAATTTCGTGCTTGACGTCACTTCCGGTCAGGAGTTATCTCTCTTTTAGTGACTTTTTGAAGGGCCTTGTTGTCCACACATCTCCTCCGTTAGTTTTGAAGCTAGAGTCTTGAAATTTCTACACAAGATAGAGTAAACATTTTAGAAGATTTGTGGGGGATTCGATTTTACCGGAGGCGATTTGCCTAAACGCTCGCCTGGACCTGAAAAAATGGATGCCAAAATTTTTCGCCGATTTCGGCGATTTTTGACCTTTGATCTCCAATATCTTTTTTCTTGCAAATATTTTGTTAAGACATGTAGAACAAAAGTTGTGCACATTTACGAGATCTTTTCGATAATATCAAGATTTAGGGGCTAGCCCCTTAAATTAGGCATCTAGAAGGGCTCAAAGTCTAGATGAAATATCTCAAAAATCGTTAATATTTTGGTATAAGTCAAAGAACAAAAAATGTTCATCTCAACAATCCAAATCTATTCATATAAAAATTTAGGTCATATGTTACGTAATAAGGGATTTTAAGGGCCAAAACCATAAATTTTTTACCCCTTGTATCTCGAAAACGACAAATATTTTGAAAAGCAATAAAGAACAAAAGTTGTTCAGAATGATGATCTGAACAATATGCATATTTCGTTTTTACCCTATGTGGCCCCGTTAGGGAGCTACAGTTTGGCCCCTAAAAATTACTTCTAGAAATAACTCCAGAACGGTAAAGAATTTCTAAATACTTGTTGAACAAAAAATGTTTGAAATGTCATGACCTTTCTTACGATATCAAGCAAAAGGGGCTGACCCTTTAAATTAGGGGCCCAGAAGGGTCCAAAGGTTTATGAGAATATCTCAGAAACTATTAATATTTTGTAATAAGTCATTGAAGCGGAAATGTTCATCTAAACGAGCTTGTTCTTATCAAATCAAAAAGTAGGTCATATGTTACGTAATAAGGGATTTTAAGGGCCAAAATCCTAAATAATTGACGCCTCATATCTTGAAAACGACAAATATTTTGAAAAGCATTATTGAACAAAAGTTGTTCAGAATGATAATCTAAACAATATGTACATTTCGTTTTTTCCCTATGTGGCCCCGTTAGGGAGCTACAGTTTGGCCCCTAAAAATTACTTCTAGAAATAACTCCAGAACGGTAAAGAATTTCTAAATACTTGTTGAACAAAAAATGTTTGAAATGTCATGACCTTTCTTACGATATCAAGCAAAAGGGGCTGACCCTTTAAATTAGGGGCCCAGAAGGGTCCAAAGGTTTATGAGAATATCTCAGAAACTATTAATATTTTGTAATAAGTCATTGAAGCGGAAATGTTCATCTAAACGAGCTTGTTCTTATCAAATCAAAAAGTAGGTCATATGTTACGTAATAAGGGATTTTAAGGGCCAAAATCATAAATAATTGACGCCTCGTATCTTGAAAACGACAAATATTTTGAAAAGCATTATTGAACAAAAGTTGTTCAGAATGATAATCTAAACAATATGTACATTTCGTTTTTTCCCTATGTGGCCCCGTTAGGGAGCTACAGTTTGGCCCCTAAATATTTCTTGTAGAGATAACTCGAGAACGGTAAAGAATTTCTAAATACTTGTTGAACAAAAAATGTTTAAAATGACAAGGCCTTTCTTACGATCAAAAAGTAGGTCATATGTTACATAATAAGGGATTTTAAGGGCCAAAATCATAAATAATTGACGCCTCGTATCTTGAAAACGACAAATATTTTGAAAAGCATTATTGAACAAAAGTTGTTCAGAATGATAATCTAAACAATATGTACATTTCGTTTTTTCCCTATGTGGCCCCGTTAGGGAGCTACAGTTTGGCCCCTAAATATTTCTTGTAGAGATAACTCGAGAACGGTAAAGAATTTCTAAATACTTGTTGAGCAAAAAATGTTTAAAATGACAAGGCCTTTCTTACGATATCAAGCAAAACGGGCTGGCCCTTTAAATTAGGGGTTCAGAAGGGTCCAAATGTTTTTGAGAATATCTCAGAAACTATTAATATTTTATAATAAGTTGTAGAAGCGGAAATGTTCATCTCAACGAGCTTGATCTTACCAAATCAAAAAGTAGGTCATATGTTACGTAATTAGAGATTTTAAGGGCCAAAATCGTAAATATTTGACGCCTCATATCTTTAAAACGACATATTTTTTGAAAAGCATTATTGAACAAAAGTTGTTCAATGTGTCATAACCTATCGATCAATATCAAAAAATGGGTCTGTGGGCCTCATGGCTCGCCTGTAGAGTCGATTTTTGTCGATATCAGTCGATTTCAAAAACTTGTAACTGGTAAATATTTTGTAAGGACATATTGAACAAAAGTTGTTCAGTTTATCGAGATCTATCGATTGATATCAAGAAATAGGCCTATGGTCCTAATGGCTCGCCTGTAGAGTCGATTTTTTGTCGATATCGGTCGATCTCAATAACTTTTTACAGGTAAATATTTTGTAAAGACATATAGAACTAAAGTTGTTGAGTCTATAGAGGGCTAACAAATGACATCAAGAAATAGGCCCGCGGGCCTTATGGCTCGCCTGGAGAGTCGAATTTCAAACGAATTTCACCGCAACTTTGCTTCAGAAGCTTATGATATGAAAAATTGATTATATCTAAAGTGTCTTAAAGTCGGAAACTAAATTGGGACTCATCTGTCTTTTTTTTTTTTTTTTAACTCCGAGTGCATCAACAAATCGGACGGAAGACCTACTCGTTGCTCGCAATGAGATCGTGTCTAGTTATTACTATTATTGTGTATATCAGATAAAGATAAGGGCTAATGATTATAGTATCTAGAAATACTGTTTATCTATAGTACTGAACATGCTAATAGGTACGTATTGTTTTGGGAATACATGAAGTAAAATTTTATAAGACATGAATGAAATGAATGTATCAATGAAAATTGTATTTTGTAGACATTTGAAAATATGTACCACTTTCCACATTACACTGTCTTCTATTTTTTATATGTATTTCTCACCGATGTCCTCTCTAGAAATCCCTTGCCCATTCTTTGTGTTTACAATGTGTCGTCTTTAATGCATACAGTTTTGGAACAATTGTGTTTTGATATCATTTAGAGTGGCCCTGCTACTCTTGAAAAGAATTTGTTTTAATCAATTTCCTGTATAATTCCCATATAAAACTTTGATCTCCTATTGTGGCCCCAACTGAACCTACCCCCAGGACCCCTGAATTGAAGAAACTAAAATCTGAACTACCTGAAGATCAGCGGCTTGCATTAATATGACTAGTCATGGCCCCACTGTTGTTGAGATGAAAATTTTATAGTGACATCAACCTACCCCAAGAGTTCATAATTTTTTTTAACCATAATTTGAACAAATTTGAATCTGCACTACCTGAGGATGTTTGCATATTGAAGGACATATCGCATGTTATTAAACTATAATTAATTTGCAAAATTAATTCCTTACATGCCTAAAATGATTTTAAATGTGTTTTAAATAAAATATTCTGTGTAGTTTTCAAGATTAAAAGCGAGAAATTCAAATCTTGCAATATGCATATTATGACAGATTAATTTGCCTTAATGCCAAATTATCTCATTTAATTGACGGAAAAACTTTTTTTCGAATGTTGGAGGATCTAAAAATAGAACAAATTAATCAATACCGTAAGCCATCATAGCATGAGTTAATGTGCAGACAGCACTTCCTTTTCCCGTCCCAGACACAAGCTGATTAGCACTGAAACATATCGCAGACACCCTCCGAGCATTTTTTAACTCAGCCATCGACATCATAGCCATCGACATCATGCCACCAGTGGGGAGGCCTCATAATATGAGAAGCAGAGGGGTGCAAGACGAGAATTTCATCTCTCTCTGGCCAAAGCACTGGGGAGACGACACGCTACGAGAGACGGAATGAACAACTGACCATCCCAATCCCGCCCGCACATCAACGTCCAATGCCACAGCAACTGTGGCAGAACCTATCCATGACCAACCTATTGGGAATGCATTGGACAAGGAAACAGGCAGTCTATCGGATGAGTCAAAAATCAATATTTTGCTACCTCCTGTTGACAAAATACTCCCACATACAACATGTACAAGTAGCGCAGAATTCGGGGGCCCTCCATTTGATATTTCGGAATACCAACCCATTCAAACCCTGTGTTCTTTCGACCCAATTAGCGTCCACGTGCCACAAAAAATTAAACAAAAAATCTGGGAGGGTAAATATATCGATCTGTCTATCCTTATAAAATCTGCGTGGGAAATCTCGGATCACGTGGACACGCAAGGTCAGATTCAGATATGCAACGGCACCATGTGTGCCTAGTGAAGCAGAAATCTCGCACATTTTTGTCTATTGACAATTGGACGTCTGCCTATTATTATTTTCATTAGCATCATGTTAGAAAAGTACAAAACAAGGGCCTAAGAACTCTTAAAATACATGAGGGTTAAATTATTAGAATGGCAGCCGACAGATCTGGGAACGGGTGGTTTACATATGATGAACAGTTTCAGCTTCGCAAAGTCTCGGATCCACACTCATCTTGGGGAATCATAAACCCAGAACTCTGGTTAATTCATGTCACTAACAACAATTACCTACCCACACAGGCCCAGAATTAAGGTAGTACTCTACATTGTCATAATGGCTGACTCCCTTTAAAACATGGACGAAAAAATCAATATCAGCAATATTTGACTTTTCCTTTTCCATTTAAATACCTATCCAAGTAGCTCAGTAGGTTAGAAAACAGACTGCTGAACTGTAGGTCGCAGGTTCGAGTCCAGCGGCTGTTTTAAATTTTTTCCAGATTACCTTCTACTAAAACTGTATTTTTTGACAAAATAAAGTAAATTTGAAAATTTTCAACTTCAAAATATTGTTGTAAATATCCTCCACTTTTCATCTACATCAAACTTCTCTGGTGTAGCATACCTCCTTAACATTAATATCTCAAAGTTTGTCACAGAATTGGGTGGGGGTGTAATTCCTCATGCAACATATCTGTTACCAATCATGACTTGTTTAGACTTGATGGTACTCACCTAGCTGAGCTTGGCAACAAAATCTTTCTAAACGATCTAAGAAAGGGGTTGTTGTCCCTTATCCAGGGGAAGGTATCCCCAGAGTAATGGAGGAACATCATATCGATGTCTGTGACGGGTCCGTAGGGATAAATGGGAGGGTTGCGAGCATACCTGGCTCATTGTTTCCCTGCCCAGCTATCATGCATGATGTTGGGTAAACAGGTTGTCTACAAATGTATGCCATGCAGAGCAATGTTATAAAGTCTTAAGTAAAAAGTTTTCGATTGGGGTCATGCCAAGTCTGCAGGCTTGCATGGGGCCCTCTCCATCTCTCGTAACAGTACTGGAGTATTTGGGTAGAGAAATACTACTGACCAGTAGCAATCACCGGGAAATGGGGTATACAGATTTGCTCTCAACTATCTCAGACCCAAATGTCTAGTACCTAAATTTGGGATCCTTGGTACATGCGCCCATTGCAGGGCCACTGGTTTTGCCCAATACTTATGGGTCAGTATACCAGCTATCCCTTCTGGACCCAGTTTTTTTTAGTGTAGATCCACAAAATGCAGCTGTTTTAATGCCAATTTCCTTATGCCTATCACAGTTCAGAATAATATGTTGTACCCGTTTGATAAATCTTTAATAAACATAAAAAACTATAATACTCTTGGTTATTGTCTAGTTGGCATCAGGAATGGTAACAGGTATATGAATATTTACAAAAGCAAGGAACCAATGTGTGGAAGCATTTACTACCTGACTGTTCAATTAAGTGCAACATGATATGCGACCTCGAGTGAGAAGGTTAGCAAACAGCTGTTAGCCATTTTATGAACAGATTAGATTTAATTGACAAAAAAAACCACCCAATTATCATGATAATGCCTTCTAGATAAC
>NC_079164.1:58851184-58958684 GCF_947568905.1 Ostrea edulis
GCCCGGAAACCATATTGCTACGTCGATGTCCAGTGCGCTTGACCTTTGATCTTTTGACCCCAAAATCAATAGGAAACATCTTCATCCCATGGGTAGTCCATATGTATGATATGGTGACTGTAGGTGGAAAGGATAACGCTTTAGAGCCCGGAAACCATATTGCTACTTCGATGTCCAGTGTGCTTGACCTTTGACCTTTTGACCCCAAAATCGATAGGGAACATCTTCATCCCATGGGTAGTCCATATGTATGATATGGTGACTGTAGGTGGAAAGGATAATGCTTTAGAGTTCGGAAACCATTGCGTCTACAGACGGACGGACGGACAGACAGACGGACAACCCGATTCCAGTATACCCCCCCCCCCCCCCCACAACTTGTTGCGGGGGGTATAATAAACACTACAGGGGTATAGCTTAATCCAATAGCCTATTTGTCAGGAAAAAATGATCAGTTTAGCCAAATAACTTATTAGCTGAAGAAATGAGTAAATTTTATATACCCCTCGCACTTAACCTATTTGAAGACTATATAAGGTATTAAGAGTTTCACACAGTAATTCTTCACATCAATATTACAATTAACTACAGTGGGGCCTCGGTAATCCTGACGCCATTAATCTGGATGCTTCAAGTACCTTCCAGACGATTTTTCTGGGGAATGGAATTTTTACAAGTCATTTTGCATCACTAATCAGGAAATCCGCATTCCGTACAGTCATTTTTTACTATGCATTGAAAATTGTACTGTTCATCCAGATGGTATTTTTTGGGGAGGGTCTGCCTCAGACAATTTTAGCAAGGCATAAATTATAAAGAAAACATAAGCCACACAGTCTAATTTGAAGCAATTACCTGTACTCTATCAACACAACCCTTAAATTAGGTGGTATGTGATGATGTGTCAGTTAGATAGCATGTGTCCATGTATATTGTATCACTGTATCACCAGTGGTAGTCGTTTGTAATATTACAAGCTTAGATGATTTTGTCTTCCCAATATTGGCTTGATTAGTTATAGACTATGAAACATAAACTCTGGTAGATTGAATTTTGGTCGACTGTTTTCAACTGCCATACAAACAAGAAATTCTCAGATCACCTTTGGACTATGAAGATTGTTTTGACAGACCGTCAAACCCGTGAATCCCGACAAATGAATAAAGGTGTGATGAAATGTGTGAAGTATAAATGTACAATGTATATTAGTTACTAGTATGTATAAGCATATGCAAATACACTGCACATGTATATTTCAATTTAAGTGCTTTGAAATGCAAACAAGAGGCCCACAGACCTTATCGGTCACCTGAATACTAGTGAAAAAGTATCACTACTTCCATGAGCTATGAAATCTAGAAAAAATTTCCTGTTCTGAATATCTAAGCTAAATTCTAATGTTCAGCAACAGTATAAAACAATTTTTTAAGATGTGTTCTTAAAACTTCACTGCCTTCAAAAGTGCATACACTGATGAAAGGCTTTAGATAATAGGTGTATTAACATTAAACGATCAAAAGATATGACTAATTTGGACTCATCCTAAAGTCATAACCCTGGGTTGTGAAACTTGAATCCACACAACTTAAGAACATTTCATTTAGTGTGCCCCTTCTACTTTTTAAAAGAAATTGGTTTAATTAATTTCCTGATTATTCCCATATAAAAATCCATCCTTTCTAGGGAGCTTTCAGATAAATTTTGACTTTCAGTGGTTCTTGAGCAGAAGATTTTTAAAGACTTTTCATATATATCTGAATGTAAAACTTTTATCCCCTATTATGGCCACCCCAGGAACCATGATTTGAACAAACTATTGTGGCCCCATCCTAGATGTACCCCCAGGGGCCATGATTTTTAACAAACATAAATCTGCACTATGTCAGGAAGCTTTCATGTATATTTCAACTTTGCTGGCTCAGTGGTTCTTGAGAAGAAGATTTTTAAATGACCCCACCCTAGTTTTGCCTTTTTATGATTATCTCCCCTTTAGAGGGGGCATGACCCTTCATTTGAAGAAACTTGAATTTCTTTTCCTCATGAAATAATTTTGATTTGTACGGTAGCAAACTTACCCCTGTAGCTGATGAAATTTCTGATCTGTTTGACTACACGACTCAGTAGGCCAGTTCTCATCCTTGAGTAAGGTACATTGGCGATCAACGTGGATATACACTGCAAGATAACATAGTCGCATAGCGCATTGATGAAGTTTTCCGTCCAATTTTTCGTTTGATACATGCATCAAATAAAGAATTATAAGTTTCATTTCTTAAAACAACCATTACTCAATTAAAGTTTGTCTTTTGATAAGTTCATCTAATACTGAATCCTGTTAAAATCACAGATCAATGTGCTTCATTTCCTACCTTAATTAATTGTGTAAGAGTCAGAGGAATATTTTCAGAGACAAGTGCTAGAAGGAGACATCTATGGAGTTCTCTTATTGTCGATCCCAAAATGGCAGAGAAGGGAACAAATGCTGTGGACTTTTGATCACTGAAATATAAAGAAAAGAAAACTTTAGCTTTTTTTCCCCTAATCACATAATCTTTGTTGCAAATATGTTTCAAATCAGTAAAAACTTGAATATACCATATATACTTGCCTATAAGTCAGATTTTTGGGAGATAAAGAGCTAGGGGCTCTAAGGGCCAAAATTTACACATTCACATGTTCAGTTCATAAACTTATTATTCTATTGTTATTCTTGACCATTAGGTTATTCTATATAGGCACATTTCAGGGAAATTTTGTATCAGTGACATCACATTCACCCGCTATTATGACGTTGTTTCCACAAAAATCAAGAAAATCTAATTATTTTCTTTATATATATATATATATATATATATCAAATCAATTACCTCCGCATGCCTGCACCAAAGTAAAATTTCTTTCAAATGTGCATAAAATATCACAGTATCTTTCAGTAATCAGTTTCGTATTCGTGTATGAATAAACACTGATTAGTATGACTGTCTGTGTATCAGCCCTATGAATTTTAAACATGCATTGTATAAAAATTGTGATTTGAATATGATTTTATAGTATTATACCTATAAATGCATGTGGTAAAATAATTAAATCGATTTACGACTAAAATATACTGTTAGATCTGCACATCTATTTAGATCTGCACATCTGTTTGTAACACGGCCCTGTGTAATGCATATGTCAGGCAAAAAACAAAACCAATCAAAGTACTAAAAGTATTGAAAAGCGCTAAGCTGACTTCATGAATTCTGTCTGTAATGTTAATGTGCAGGAACAATAGGAGAGGAAGTTATTCTTTATTTTCACACAACTAAATAATACATATTCTGTAAGGAAATAATAAATAAGGATGGGAAACAATGCCCTGAAACTTTTCACCATGTTGAAATATGACACAATTTAATGGTCACTATAATTTTGGTCCCACCCAGAACCAAATCCCTGTCCTTGGATCATGAAATTTACAATTTTGGTAAAGGTCACCTGCTCCTTTTAAATATATATTTAATCAGAATTTAGTATCAATAGCATTAAAGGACACATCTCATGTATTCAAAGTATACAAAATTACATGCACTTTGTCTTCCTTATGCTTATAGTAATTACAGTGGAACCCCGTTATTACGTTCCCCCTTTAATACGTTAGTCCGCATATTACGTTGGAATTTCAAAGCACAAAACCATTTCTTAACAAACCTATATAAAATAGACCTCGTTATTATGTTGTCCTAAGATGCCGGGACTCGGTATTACGTTGTAAAAATTCCGACAAAAACATAATAAACCCCTAATTATTCAATAATGATTCTCAAAATAATAAGCCATTCACACCTTGACTGCCTGAGGCAGTCACCACGTAAATTTCCTGGTCTGTTTGGGGATTAGAGACGCTTGACTGATCACGCTTCGATAGATCTAGCGACATCAATACAAGTGAATACCCTGTATCGAAGCCAGTGATAAACAATTAAATAATGTTTATTTAGAAATTGTACTCTATGAAATTTACTTCATTTTTCATATTTTGATAATCAAAGAAATAATTTCTCAACCACCTGAGTGTTCAGCATATAGTGTGATTACCTTCGCTATTAATACTCTATTTACGGACAGCTTTGGTACCAAACATGAAAGACAAGATTTATCGTAGCAATGTTAAAACCGCTTGGGTAACTGCTTGGACATGGTGACTAAAGGTGTTCAATTAAAAAATTGTCCGTTGTTTGGACATGCAGCTTGGGTGTTCGTAAATCTCGTCCATACATACACCAATCAAACTGTCCTGTGTTATATCGGCCGAATCGACATTTACCTCAGTTAATATTCTAAAATCCCTTGATGCGCACGTGATTTTAGTGCCATCATTTAGCGTTATAAATGAAATCTTCGTGCATCATTATATTTTTTTTATGTGGATTGCGCTTAAATTGTTCTCCGTGTTTATCGTTGGTGAGAAAAGTATGTAAGTGTTGGGCATCGTGTGCGTTTTGTGTCTATAGTTTTGTTGTTTTGGGTTGGGATTTTTTTTTATTGTGTTGTGTATTGTGTAATTAGAGAACTTAATAAAACGATGTTTTGTTATTTTTTTAAATACAAATGTTGAATACGAACCCGAACGAGTTTTTGATAGAAATTTACATGAATGCATTGTTTTAAAGTTGAACAAAATGGCGGTCCAAACGAATGCAGAAAAAGCAACGTTTATAAAAACATCCTTATGTATATCCTACACCAGAAATAAAGAAAAGGGATAAGAACATGAAGAATTATGGACATTAAAGATAAGATGTAAATAAAACAAAGTAGCATAGTCTTTTAAACAAAGAAACAGTAAAGATATATTCACACACCCCTTCACGGCGTACCAACAGACGATATACAATTTCCAAATGATATTTTTAACGGATTTCACTGGGAACGTTTATTACGTTGCCCCTGGTATTACGTTATTTTATTGTGACAAAATGGAAAACGTAATAACGGGGTTCCACTGTAATTCTAACAGTTCGTTTGCCAAAATATTGCGATAATTAACCACAATACAGACTTAAATCTAAGCCAGGGTCTCCGTGGCCGAGTGGTTAGAGCATCCCAGTTTACTTTCGGAAGGTCGGTGGTCTCTTCCCAGGTACATTGTATCTGGGGTCTCTCTTCCACCAATAAAAACTGGGCACCACCAGATAACTGAAAAATTGTTGAGTGTGGCAGAAAACATCAAGCAATCAATCAATCAATTAAATCTAAGGCCCGATTTCAAAAAGTCTAGTTAATTAGTTAGGTAGTCACGTGGTACAGTGACGTCACATGCGCCCTTTTTCGATCAACTGATTGTGAAAGTAGTGTAAGATATTATCAAAAACTCAGCTCTTAGGGGCCTAATTTATTCACCATAGGCAACATTTAAATCGAAGTTGACAAATTTCCCCAAATCTTAAATGTTTTCGCCACAAGTAGATACAAATAGCAATGTAAATATCCAAATATAGTGAAGAAAGCGAGTATGAAATTGGCAATATTGCGAGTAAATAATGTTTATATGGGTCGCTACACTCTATTTGGTAATCTTATTCCTTTATACATCTGTAATTGGCGCTGTTTTTCTAAAATAAACCGTGCAATTATTATTTATTTTTGGATTAGACAAATCATAATACATTACATTGTTGACAACTAGGCCCTATAGGCCTAGCTACTGTCATGGGTACATTTCGGAGAGAGAAAAAAGAAAACAAAAACAAAAACACACACACACACGTCAATAAGAATAATCAAATAAGCACATATGACGTCACACATAATGGCGCGTAAAATAGCGAAAGTAAATATGCACATCGCAAGATTTGAATTTCATTGCTTTCAAACTCGAAAACTACGCAAAATATTTCATTGAAAACACATATAAAGTAGTTTTAGGTATGGAAAGAATTCATTTTGCTGAAAAAATGAAAGTTTAAAAACATGTATTGTGTCCTTTAAAGACAATGTTATTGAAATCTTTTACACATAAACACTATACCCAGGTTGGCCCCACTCTGGAGTTTTAACCTCTATCCCAAAAGGTCATGAAATTTACATTCTCTACATGACTATGCAATGATTTTTTCTTATAGATGCGATGTTGTAGAGAAGAATATTTTTGGATATTGGTCAAGTTTTGGTAGTGCTTGAAAATTTGAAAACAATTGTAATGGTAGTTTTCAGTTGAAAGTGTTCAATTGTTATCACACAATGGACGCTGATCAATTACAATAGAAATGAATGGAAACTTTCAAGCCTATCATCATTCACAACAACTAATATCTAACTAGAGATTGTTTTTATGAAAAACAAATGTCTCCCCAGTTCCCTAAATTGGAAATGCTCCAAATGAAACCTCCTCCCCTTAATGTACTGCATGGTATGGAGGAGAAAGCATGAGCAGGAACATAGACATTATGAACTCCCATTAGCCACATAGGAGAAGTTTTCACAAACTATTTTACATTCTCCACCCCTCAGATCCACTGTAACTTAAAGGAGAACAATTGGATCCTTCTGTCCCTACAATATGCACATCTGCAAATGGCATTGAAGTATTGTATAAAATTTCAAGTTTATCGGATAAGCCATATAGGAGAAGCATTAATCAAGATTATTTGATTTTATATCAAATAGTCAACTATTAATTTAGTACAGGTTTCCACCCGGGCTGTCACCCTGGGCGCCCTTAACAATTATACTACAATGGTATTACCTTACGACTACGTTATGGTACGACTATGCTACGACACGAGTTAATTAACAACAAACAGTCCCCGGATGTCGCTCTCTTTTTCAAAATCCACCGAACAAGAAGGACGTTTTTTTTATCGACAGCCAAAAAATCAGACATCATCGTTGCTATCCTTTAGGACAATGCCACCGGTTAAGACCAGACCAAACACCCAAGCATCTCGGAAAAGAAGAGAGAGCATCGGAATGCCCGCTAGAGGGAAAGGGAAGCGGTGCAAACAAAGCACCCCGGTGCCCCCTCCATCACCATGCTGTCCACCCCAAGACCAGCCACTACTGCCTTACGTATCTGACGAAGAGATACCTTCATCATCTACATCAGACCCTAACACCACGCTAGAGCTGGGTGAGTCATTTTCCTCCCACCCTTATCAACAATTCAGTTGTTACGATTCTTTGGGCGCCTACATCCCGCAAAGAATTAAGACTCAGATTTGGGAGGGCAGATTCATAGACCTTTCCCTTCTCATTAAAACCACCAACGAATTGCAAGATTACGATTCACAAGGTGATATTAAGGTTAAGGAGGGGCGGTTGTGCATCGTTAAGCCCAAGACCAATTCTTACCTCAATATAGACAAGTGGACTTCCGCTTTTGTCATCTTCATTAGCATCATGCTAGAAAAGTTTCCAACACGGGCGCAAGAATTGCTTAAATATCTCGGGGACATTAGACTTGCGGCGTCTAGGTCTAACTATTGGTTTCGATACGATGAGCAATTTCATCTCAGAATGGCCAGTCAGCCGCAACTGTCATGGGGCAACATCAACCAAGAATTTTGGTTGTTGCACATTTCGAATAGGTCAGAAACCCACACCCGTAACAATGCTCATCAGAACCAAGGCAGTCATTTTAATCAACCAAGCCGTTCTGCAGTAATGTACTGCAACCATTTCAATAAGGGAGTAAGTTGCCCTTTCTTCCCCAGGTGCAGATACAAGCACACATGCAGCAAGTGTGGAGACAACCACCCAAGCAGCAGATGCCCAAAATAACAGTCCCATATATTCTTTGGGAGCAACACCTATAAAGTTCTATAATTTATGCAAACATTTGGAAGGATACAGGGACGGCAAATTTATTCGGGAAGGTTTTCTACACGGTTTTAAACTTCAGTATAGAGGGCCTAGGTCACCACGCGAGTCCAATAATCTCCCTAGCCTTAATGCTAATTTAACAATAGCTAACAATAAAATTCACAAAGAAGTTGCCTTAACACGCGTGGCTGGCCCTTTTAATTCACCACCATTTCCCAACTTGCAAGTTTCACCACTAGGCCTGATCCCCAAAAACGATGGTGACATGTGACTCATACACCATCTGTCTTACCTGAAAATGCATCGATCAATCATTTCATTGACCCTAAAGCATGTTCAGTACATTATAGCAACATAGACCAAGCAGCACAGTTTATAGCCAAGCTTGGAAGGGGGGCAATTTTAGCAAAGACTGACATTAAGTCAGCATTTAGGCTGCTCCCTGTATCCCCTGGTGATTTCGATTTGCTTGGGTTCAGAGTTCAAGGCAAGTACTACTTTGATAAAATGCTACCGTTTGAGGCTTCAATTAGTTGCGCATTGTTTGAAAAGTTTTCGTCATTTTTACATTGGCTCATCCAAAAACATACACAGAACCGTTTCATTGTTCATTATCTTGATGACTTTCTTTTTTGTGGCCCACCCCATTCTTTTGTCACCCACCACTCCCTTCAGGCTTTCAAGTCTATATGAGCTGACATCGGCATTCCCATCGCGGATGAAAAAACCGTGGAGCCTACCCACATTCTCACATTTTTGGACTCGACACCATCAATATGACCATGCGCCTCCCTCACGAAAAATTAAACCAACTTAAGTCTTCATTACATTACTTCTACAATGCCAAAAAGGTCTCGCTTCGTGAAATGCAGTCTCTCATTGGTCTACTTAACTTTGCTTGCAAGGTCATCGCCCCATCGGCATTCCCATCGCGGATGAAAAAACCGTGGAGCCTACCCACATTCTCACATTTTTGGACTCGACACCATCAATATGACCATGCGCCTCCCTCACGAAAAATTAAACCAACTTAAGTCTTCATTACATTACTTCTACAATGCCAAAAAGGTCTCGCTTCGTGAAATGCAGTCTCTCATTGGTCTACTTAACTTTGCTTGCAAGGTCATCGCCCCAGGACGAGCCTTCTGTTGCCGGCTCATCAATTCAACTATCGGTATCACTAAACACCATCACAGAATCAGGGTAAAAAAAACATCAAAGCAGACCTTGAGGTCTGGAGCAATTTTTTAGTCTTACAATGGCATTTCTGTGATTTCGCTTCAACCTTGGGTATATGATGAAACAATTCAATTGTTTACAGACAGTGCAGGGGGGCCGAAGGGAGGTTTTGGTATTTATTTTGCGGGAAAGTGGGCACATGGGTCCTGGCCAAGTAGTTGGGCTGAGCAAGACATCATTAGAGACATGACTTTTTTGGAATTTTTTCCAGTGGTTGTCGCTCTCACCTTATGGAAAAACCAGTTTGCTCATTCCAAACTCCTATTTCACATTGACAATATGGCAGTGGTCCAGGTTATCAACCAGGCTACATCCAAATCCGACCGGGTTATGAACCTGGTTCGCAAGCTAGTATTAACATGCCTCAAGTCCAATATCTGTATTCAGGCGTCATACATCCCAACCAAACAAAATTTTATAGCAGACTCCTTATCTCGTTCACAGTGGGGCAGATTCAGGCGACTGGCACCCCAAGCAGACCCGTCCCCAGTTCCACTGCCACACGACATCTGGCAAATCTAAAGCTGGAGGCAGATCGACTTCTTCACACATCATTAGCACCATCTACACAGCAAGCATATTCGGCTGCGCTTAACAAATTCCACAATTTTCTTGGTCAGTTCCATTTCCACCCATTTTGGCCAGTCCCAGTCACACAGTTACTACATTACATTGGGCACCTTTCATTGCAAAACATGTCTTACAGGACTATAACACTTTATCTAAATGCCATCGCCTACAAGCATAAAATACATGGCCTTCAAGATACAACCAAATGTTTCATTGTTACCAAAACCCTTGAAGGACTGCGTAGGTCAGCAGGCGTAACCAAGGATACCCGTATTCCTGTATCCTACGAACTTTTCTGCCGAATTACTCACTCCCAACCCAATGTATGTAGGTCTGCATATGAGTCCGCATTATTCTCGGCGGCATTCACCATCACTTATTATGGTTTGCTGAGAGTTTCTGAAACAATTGCACTACAGCGCTTTGACATTACTATTGTGCATCACAGCCTTTGCCAAATTATCATACAAAAGTCCAAAACGAACCAGATAGGCAGCTCTGCCAAAGTGGATATCACTCCACATCATAACTCCACACTTAACCCAGTTGTGACCATCAGTCAGTTCTTGCGCCTTCGAGACCGAGTATCCAGAACCCGCCCCTTGCTAGCACACTTGAACACTAAGCCCTTAACAAAATATCAGTTTCAAGCAGTACTCCAAAAATCACTACAATTCATAGGAGTACCAGGTCACTTTAGGTCATGCAGCAACCCAACGGCCAGGGGGAAGTAACTTTAATTTACCTGTTTTAATCAATTGGCTGACCATTTACTTCATCTACCCCCACCAAAATTTTTGCTAATACATCTTGGCTCTAACGACCTTACTACACCTGCATTGACAGACATTGAGCTTGTCCACAGAATCCAGTGTAGCTTGTATCGCTACAATGTACTTCTTCCCAACACCACATTAATTTTTTCATCAATGTTACCCAGATTATATTGGCACGGTGCCCCACTTACTGCAGGTGGCAAAATCAATAGCAAACGCCTCAAAGTCAATAAGGCTATCAAAAGTTTATTACCCAAGAAGTCACTGGCTGTTATATTAACCATGACACAACTATCAGGGTTTCAGAAACTCCCCTGTTCAGGCACGATGGTACTCATTTGTCCAAAACAGGTCTAGACATCTATCTAAACAACTTGCAATCTGGGATTCAGTTGTTTTTAAATAAAACGTCTAACATCTACCCTTCAGAGTAGCTAAAATTAAGTGTTCAATTCCTATTTTTGTGGGGGGACATAGTGCCTATGTCCTGTGGCGGGGACTGGGGGATACCGTAGTGTAGGCTGGGATCAAGTGGCCCCTTAACCTGGTGGTCTCCCCACCCTGCATACAAAGCAGGGGGGCGTGGCTCAAAGTAACAATGTGTAGTTGTGCAAATATGGTAACAATCGTGGGTCATGGCCTGCCAGGGCTGGTCCCACCTCCACCTCGTTCAAGCGGGGGGAGGCCACAGTCTGCTAAATGTAAAACAGGTGGCGCTGGAGACAGAGAGAAGGGCGGTCCCACCTACACTGGTCCAGAACGCGGTAATCGTTCGGATCAGGCACTTGTGCTTACACTCGGCCTCCTTTGTGCCCATACTGTCTTGGTACAATTGTATGAATCCCCCTGTCCCCCCACAAAAATTGCGGCCTTTTCATCCACTTACAAACCTTGTTCCATTCCATATGTTGTATCGTGTAAATTGTGCTGTGGTACCTTTTGAAGCATCAATAAAGTCATGTTCATAGTCACGGGTGTTATCAATTCAAGGCAATGTTGATGCATTAAACAGGCTGGGATCAGACTGGTCCATCGGACAACATTTGGTTCAAATATCGAGCAAGCGGGCATGTGTTGCGGAATGCCTAGCTCACTGGATCTAATAATTAATAAGCTATTTAAACATCCTCCACCCCTCTTAGACCCACTATAATGTTTAGGAAAATAATTGGATCCTCCTGTCCCAATAATATGCACATCTACAAATGGCAATGAAGCATTAAACAAAGTTTCAAATCTATCCGATAAGCCATATAGGAGAAGTGTTCACAAGCTATTTTACATTTTCCACCCCTCTTAGATCCACTATAACTTTTAGGAAAACAATTGGATTCTCCTGTCCCACCAATATACAATTGGGAATGAAGCATTGTACAAAGTTTCAAGTCTATCCAACGAGCCATATTGGAGGAAAAGCGTTCACAAGATTTTGTGATGAACAGATGAACAGAAAGTACAAAAACAATATGTCTCCCCCTGAAAGAGGGGAGACATAATAAATATGCAAATAATCTAAGCAAACAAGAGGCCCATGGGCCACATCGCTCACCTGAGTCACCTTGGCCCATATTTAAATATTTCCCCTATAAATATTCACATGTAAAACTTTGTTCCCTATTGTAGGGTGGGGCACCCTACCCTCGAGGACCATAATTTTTACAAACTTGAATCTGCACTATGTCGGGATACTTTCATGTAAATGTAAACTTTTCTGGCCCAGTGGTTCTTGAGAAGATTTTTTAAGATTTTCCCTATATAATTATATGTAAATCTTTGATCCCCTATTGTGCATCAACCATACCCTATATGTATGTAAAACTTTGATCCCTTATTGTGGCCCATCCTACCCCTGGGGGGGCCATGATTTTATCAAACTTGAATCTGAGCTATGTAAGGAAGCTTTCACGTAAATTTGTAATTTCCTGGCCCAGTGGTTCTTGAAAAGAAGATTTTTAAAGCGCTAAGCTGCACTTTATTGTTGCCAGTTGGATTTTGCTTTCATCATCGTATTTCTGGCTTATCGCCACCTATAGGCAAATTTATGCATATCTGTAGTAAACAAGTCGTGTTAAATTAGTCGTAATTTTGCTGCCGATCTAGTACAGGGTTTACATTCATATCCGCAGGTGGCAATTTTGAGCAGTTGTTTAGTTTGTTGGACAATGGATAAAATATGTTTTAATTTGCAAATCATATAAATATACTCATTTACTATTTCTTAAATTAAAGGACTTGTGAACATTTTGTGCTATATACGCACATCGTTCACATTAATGACGAAATGACTATCATTTGAATAGGTAAAAATACCAACGGTAAAAACATTGGAAATGTAATTTGTATTGTATGATAAAGTATTTACCAATGATTTTTAAGCGCTAAACACAAGCAACAGAAACCGGAAACCTTTTTTATTTATTGGCATCTTGTGTCAGACATATCATTAGTCAATGCATGGACTTGGAATTCTGGAGAAAAGTGGGACACAAGATCATTCTTTAAAATTCCCATTTGAATCTAAGTCTGTAATAACTAAAGTGATTATTAAGAAATCCATTCGTGCAAACCTTTAAAAATCAATAAGAAACCATTTTGGATTAGGGTGCCTTTGCACTGTAAACTTTGCATAGCGGTTAGAGGTTAAGATATCAATACTTTTGCATGGTGCAATCTGTAAATAGAAGCCACGTCATTAAGCTATACAAGAGAGTCATCAGAGTTTTCCATCTGTCTTTTGACTGCGATTCCAACACGTACAGTAAAAATTTCACCTGACACAGCAAAAATTTGTGTGAAACAATAAAAAAATTAACTGCACAATAAAATCCACGTCGATCGTGAACTTGTGTACGATTATGTTTTGACAGCGAGGGACAGGGATCGGTGTCTCGGAGGGGCGATATTACGTAACCGATTACCTCCCCCGATACTATACATGATAAGTAAGTGTGAATGGAACAGTACTACCCACTCAATTTTGAACTGTTGAAATAGATTGTCGATATTCAATCAGGAATACAGAGCAT
Source organism: Ostrea edulis (assembly GCF_947568905.1). NCBI lineage: Eukaryota > Metazoa > Mollusca > Bivalvia > Ostreida > Ostreidae > Ostrea > Ostrea edulis. Next base: position 58,864,602 of record NC_079164.1, read on the forward strand.
GCAACGGTGTTAGGCTTACCTTACCATTTCTAAACGACCAAGACATTCTTCAGAACCATCGTCAACACAATCAATCATGTTTTCAATTTCTTGTCTTTACACATAAACAATTGACAATGACGGGTACGGTGTAAAAGCTATTTCAGAACGTACAAAGGATGAAGGAGGGGAGCATGGTTTCACTGTCTGTGTTCCTGTCCCACATTTTTTTTTCTGTGAATGATCTTTTCATATAAAAAGATATACATAGTTTTTCGGTGAGATGCCTCATCTTCTTGAGAAGAAGATTTTAAAAGATTTTTCCTATATATTTGCATGTAAATCTTTTATCCCCTATTGTGGCCCTATCCTGCCCCTGGGGGCCATGGTTTTGACAAACTTGAATCTGCACTATGTCAGGAATCTTTCATATGAATTTCAGCTTTTCTGGCCCAGTGGTTCTTGAGAAGATTTTTAAATGACCCTACCCTATTTTTGCATTTTTGTTAATATCTCCCCTTTGAAGGGGATATGGCCCTTCATTTGAACAAATTTGAATCCCCTTCACCAAAGAAAGTTTTGTGCCAGGTTTGGTTGAAATTGGCCCAGTGGTTCTGGAGAAGAAGATGAAAATGTGAAAAGTTTATGACGACGCCAACAATGGACAAATTTTGATCAGAAAGGCTCACTTTTACATGAACTAAAATTTACATTGTGATCAGTATGACCATTGGAAAACCAAGAGCCAGAAGAAAACACGCAGGACTTAGTGGCAGATCCAGGATTTCCAAAGGGTGTGAAAACCAAAGTACTCAGCCAATTCTGGAGTTACACTCAAAATTTGTGGTGAAAAAAGGAAGGGGGTCCTGCCCCCTCTAAATCTGCCTCTGGGACTAATGAAGACACTGCTTTAAAAGTACATTAGAGATTGTCAATCGATTCTGGCAAAAAGTTGTACCGACTTTTAAGCGGGGATTCCTCCAAAATAAGCTTTAACAAGTGGCCCATTGGCCACATCAATCACTGGTAAAGCCACCTTGGCCCTGCTGTTGTTTGGTCAACACCAAAGTATAACAAGGTCTTGCCATAAAGAATCTAAATACAAAATATGAAAGCCCTACCTTATCAGGAGATATTAAATACGGTAGGTCAGGTTTTTCTTAAAGTAAGTCAAACTCCTATATCAAAAGATCAAACAACATTGTGTCATGTCTTGCCATAAAGAATCTCTATACAAAATATGAAAGCCCCACCTAAATAGTTCCTGATATACTTAATAGGTTATGTTTTCTTAAAAATAAACTGCCATGGTGGTCTAGAGGTAGAGTGTTTGCCCCGCATGACCTAAGTCGTTAAAACAGGTAGTGACAGTTCCATCGCCAAAAGCTCGGCATCAGGTGTGAATGTCACAGGTCCTTGGATATTACCTTAAAAACAGTAGGTGTGGCACGCTAAAGAACACTCACTGCTCAATGACCGAAACCGCCGAGCCTAGGCCTAAATTTGAAGCCCTTCACCGGTCGTGTCTCCATATGAGTGAAAAATTCTCGAGAGGGACGTTAAACAAGATACAATCTTGAAAGTACATTAAACTCAGTTCAAAGTCACAAGGTCAAAGGACATGATATGAAATTAAAATTTGTCTTGCCATTAGAATTTATACAAAAGATATGAAAGATTTACCTTACAGAGTTCAGGACATATTAAATAGGTAATATTTTCAAGAAAAGTAGGTCAAACTTCCAGGTCAAGGTCATAAGATATCACACACCAATGGATCACATGAAGGGTCTTCTCATAAGGGATGCATACACAAAATATGAAAGCCCTAGCTTAAATTTAAATAGTTCAAGAGATATTTTTAAAGATATTTCCTACGTATATCAGCATTCAAAACTTTGATTCCATATTGTGGCCCCATCCTATCCTCAAATCTACACTATGTCAGGAAGCTTCCATATAAATTTCAACTTTTCTGGCCCAGTGGTTCTTGAGAAGAAAATTTTCAAAGATTTTCTTTATATATTCGCATGTAAAACTTTGATCCCCTATTGTGGCCCCCACCCCAGGGGCCATAATTTTAACAAACTGGAATCTGCACTATGTCATACAGCTTTAATGTAAATTTTAACTTGTCTGGCCCAGTGGTTCTTGAGAATAAGATTTTAAAATGACCCCATCCTATTTTTGCATTTTTGTGATAATCTCCGCTTTGAAGGGGGCATACTGCCCTTCATTTCAACAAACTTGAATCCCCTCACCTAGGGATGCTTTGTGCAAAGTTTGGTTGAAATTGGCCATCTGGTCCTGGAGAAAAAGATTTTTAGAATTTGTCAGTGTATTTTTGCTATTATCTCCCTTTGGAAAATGTTGTTGCCCTTCATTTAAATAAACTTGAATCCCCTTTACCCAAGGATGCTTTTTGTCAAATTTGTGTGAAATTGGAAAAGTGGTTCTGGAGAGGAAGTCGAAAATGAGAAAAGTTTACAGACAGACAGATGAACGGACGGACAACAGGTGATCAGAAAAACTCACTTGAGCTATTAGCTCAGGTGAGCTAAAAATACCAGACTTATAGGTGTGTATATATTGTACATGTATATGCATAAACATCATATACTATACAAACATTTTTTGCAACATTCATATAAATGAGGCGGTGTACCTGTCATCTGCTGTTGCTAAAAGAGTTTTTGTGCCATCAACCAGAGCTGTCAAAGCAGCAAGTGCTCCCATTCTACACTGAAAATACAAAAAAGAGACCAACAGGCCTTAATGGCCACCTGAGTATTAGTGAAAAGTATCAGTAGCTCCTAAGGGCTATGAAATCTATTATGACTTTCCTGTTCTAAGCTAAATTCTAAAATTCAGCAGCAGAATCGAACAAGATATATTCTTAACACACAAATTCCCATACTGATGAAAGTCTTTACATAATATATGTTATATTAACATTATAAGACTATTTTGGACCCATACTAGAGACGAAATTCACAATTTTGGTACATTCCTTAATTCCTGCTTTTCCTAAATATACATTCAGTTTTTATACAGTGTCAGCAAAATTAAAGAAGTCTTTCAAAATTTATAATGATAAAGAAAATAATCACTATGGTAATTTTGGTCCCAACCTTGAACCAAAACCCCTACCCTTAGGATCATGAAATTCATAATTTTGGTAAAGGATTACCTGTTCCTTCTAAATATCTATATGATTTTAACTTTAATAGTACAGTCTCTGAAACGTTCTACTTTACCATTTTTCCGTTCGCTCACCGTTCGTTCACCGTTTGCTCACCGTGCGCTCACCGTTCGTTCACCGTGCGCTCTCCGTTCACAGTTTTGCGTTCAGCATGCGCTCACCGTTCGTTCACCGTTCACAGAGCGTTCAGCGTGCGCTCACCGTTCGTTCATCATTCAGTCTTTTCATTGTCATTCGGAACACCAAAGTGAAAGGACCAATCTTGATAGAAAGGCGAAAATGAAAATTGAACTTGTGCGTAAGAGTGGAAGGAGACTTTCTTACTATATCAGAAATTTGATTTTGAAATACAAAATGTCAGGATTATCCACTGTGAATGCCGAAAGGTTCATTTGAGCTTTTGTTAAAAAAATTCTAAATGAGAGACGAATATAAGAGTACAAAAAATTAAGGCAGTTTCAGGTTAATGAAAACCCCTTCGACTGTGTTGACGATTTAGCATTTACAAGTTCAGGCAAAAGCACAAATTATTATAATTATTTTGCACTGCTTGACACGAGTTTTAAACAAGTCCCCCCCCCCCCCTACTTTGAAAAATAAAAACAAACGATGCTACATAATGTACATTGTACCGTATGTACGTGTCAGAATGTCAAATTGATATAGCTATTTTACTCCTATATTTATGAAAGAAATTGTCAATAAATTGATATTTACTACTTTTGCCAAATTTGAAACTTTTGTAACATTTGTCCTTAATACAAAGATGTAATTGTTTATCTTGTACGTTTCTGCATTGGCCTTTAAACATTATACAAATATTGCTCGATCTAACTGCAATCTATGGTCACATTAATAATAACAAGAGATGTTTGTAAAACACATATGCCTCCCATGGTGCAAAATTGAAAAGGGTTATACACACACCTCATTTAATTGATAGTATTATCATCAATTCAAAATATTGAGCAGACAATATCTTCCTATGTCAAGAGTGAATTGATCTTGTGACCTAAAATTCAATAGGGGTCATCTACTCCTTATGCTGTACCAGTGTACCAAGTTTGGTACGTGTCAATCAAGCAAATAATTCTTAAAATATAGGAGACAATATATTACTATGTCCAGTTCAACTATTGACTTTTGACTTCAAAATCAATATGGGTCATCCTCTCCTGAAGATGTACCAATGTACTAAGTTTGATGTCTGTCAAGTAAAAGGGTTATCAAAGCTATTGAGTGGACAGTATATTACTATGTCCAGTTTGACCCTTGACCTTTGACCATGTGACCTCAAAATCAATAGGAGTCATCTTCTCCTGAATATACACCAGTGTACTATTTAAAGTTTGATGTCTGTCAAGCAAAGAGCTCTGAAGATATTGAGCAGACAGTATATTCTTATGTCCAGGTTGACCCTTGACCTTTAAACATGTGACCTCAAAATCAATAGGGATCATCTTCTCCTGAAGATGTACCACTGTACCAAGTTTGATGTCTGTCAAGCAAAGGGTTCTCAAGATATTGAACGGACAGTATATTCCTATGTCCAGTTTGACCCTTGACCTTTGCTCATGTGACCTCAAAATCATTAGGGGTCATCTTCTCCTGAAGACATATCAGTGTACCAAGTTTGATGTCTGTCAAGAAGAGGGTTCTCAAGATACTGAGCAGACAGTATATTCCAACGTCTAGTTTGACCCTTGACCTTTGACCATGTGACCTCAAAATCAACTAGTTCTAATTGTAACGGGGACCGTTACATATGTTCCCCAAACCTCCCCCAATTAAAAAATGATGTTCTTGTGAATCTCTAGCAAAAAATCATTTTATTTTAGTCTTTAATTACATGTAGTACGTTCAATATGGTCATTTCAGTACCAAAAAATGAAAGAAAGCGTTGCACGCGCATACACGTGCACGCGTGTATGATTCCGAATTTTTGTTGATGTCGTTCAACAGGCATGCGTATCATATACCCACAGTGTGAATTTCATAACGTTTCCATCAAATATAAGGAAGTTATAGCGATTTTAAAATCGTCCAATCAGAATTCAGCACACGTGCATGCACGTGCTGAGCAGTAATTCTAACCTCAGCAATTTGTAAGGAGTACCAAGACACATCTAAACCATTAATATCAATAGAATTTGATGAAAAACAAAAACGTTATCGTCCTTTAAAAATTGAACATTTGAAAAACGTTGCACGCGCATGTGCGTTGGCATTTTTTTGTTACACCAATATATAGATACACATATTGTCTACGTATGCTGTGAATATCATCTCATTCGCTTCATAAATAAGATAGTTACAAACGTTTTAGTATTATCCAATCAAAATGAAGCGCACGTGCATGCGCGTGCAAATTGGTAATTTTGACCATGCAAATCAGTTAAGGGTCTCAATATCTACCTATGATATGAATTTCAAGCCATTTCAATGAACAACAAAAACTGATTCCAAAGTTAGTGTACAAATTTTGTAATGCGCGTGCTGACAAAAAAACTATTATTTCTCATATGTACAAATGATATACTATCATCCTATTTAGGTTTTATATCGCTTCCTTCAATATTCTGATTTTCCATTTTTTGTACCAAAATTGCAATACACGTGCACGCGCTTGCATACAAAATGACTATCACTATGCACATCTACAAACGCTATACTATCATCCTGGAAAGTTTCATATCGATCCCTTTTGTAGTTTCTGAGAACACTACCGGACAAAAAAGTACCGGAGAAAAAGAATAATAATAATAACTAGACACGATCTCGTTGCGAGCAATGAGTAGGTCTTCTGTCCGATTTGTTGATGCACTCGGAGTTAAAAAAAAAAGAAGACAAATGAGTCCCAATTTAGTTTCCGACTTTAAGACACTTTAGATATAATCAATTTTTCATATCATAAGCTTCTGAAGCAAAGTTGCGGTGAAATTCGTTTGAAATTCGACTCTCCAGGCGAGCCATAAGGCCCGCGGGCCTATTTCTTGATGTCATTTGTTAGCCCTCTATAGACTCAACAACTTTAGTTCTATATGTCTTTACAAAATATTTACCTGTAAAAAGTTATTGAGATCGACCGATATCGACAAAAAATCGACTCTACAGGCAAGCCATTAGGACCATAGGCCTATTTCTTGATATCAATCGATAGATCTCGATAAACTGAACAACTTTTGTTCAATATGTCCTTACAAAATATTTACAAGTTACAAGTTTTTGAAATCGACTGATATCGACAAAAATCGACTCTACAGGCGAGCCATGAGGCCCACAGACCCATTTTTTGATATTGATCGATAGGTTATGACACATTGAACAACTTTTGTTCAATAATGCTTTTCAAAAAATATGTCGTTTTAAAGATATGAGGCGTCAAATATTTACGATTTTGGCCCTTAAAATCTCTAATTACGTAACATATGACCTACTTTTTGATTTGATAAGATCAAGCTCGTTGAGATGAACATTTCCGCTTCTACAACTTATTATAAAATATTAATAGTTTCTGAGATATTCTCATAAACCTTTGGACCCTTCTGGGCCCCTAATTTAAAGGGTCAGCCCCTTTTGCTTGATATCGTAAGAAAGGTCATGACATTTCAAACATTTTTTGTTCAACAAGTATTTAGAAATTCTTTACCGTTCTGGAGTTATTTCTAGAAGTAATTTTTAGGGGCCAAACTGTAGCTCCCTAACGGGGCCACATAGGGAAAAAACGAAATGTACATATTGTTTAGATTATCATTCTGAACAACTTTTGTTCAATAATGCTTTTCAAAATATTTGTCGTTTTCAAGATATGAGGCGTCAATTATTTAGGATTTTGGCCCTTAAAATCCCTTATTACGTAACATATGATCTACTTTTTGATTTGATAAGAACAAGCTCGTTTAGATGAACATTTCCGCTTCAATGACTTATTACAAAATATTAATAGTTTCTGAGATATTCTCATAAACCTTTGGACCCTTCTGGGCCCCTAATTTAAAGGGTCAGCCCCTTTTGCTTGATATCGTAAGAAAGGTCATGACATTTCAAACATTTTTTGTTCAACAAGTATTTAGAAATTCTTTACCGTTCTGGAGTTATTTCTAGAAGTAATTTTTAGGGGCCAAACTGTAGCTCCCTAACGGGGCCACATAGGGTAAAAACGAAATATGCATATTGTTCAGATCATCATTCTGAACAACTTTTGTTCTTTATTGCTTTTCAAAATATTTGTCGTTTTCGAGATACAAGGGGTAAAAAATTTATGGTTTTGGCCCTTAAAATCCCTTATTACGTAACATATGACCTAAATTTTTATATGAATAGATTTGGATTGTTGAGATGAACATTTTTTGTTCTTTGACTTATACCAAAATATTAACGATTTTTGAGATATTTCATCTAGACTTTGAGCCCTTCTAGATGCCTAATTTAAGGGGCTAGCCCCTAAATCTTGATATTATCGAAAAGATCTCGTAAATGTGCACAACTTTTGTTCTACATGTCTTAACAAAATATTTGCAAGAAAAAAGATATTGGAGATCAAAGGTCAAAAATCGCCGAAATCGGCGAAAAATTTTGGCATCCATTTTTTCAGGTCCAGGCGGGCGTTTAGGCAAATCGCCTCCGGTAAAATCGAATCCCTCACAAATCTTCTAAAATGTTTACTCTATCTTGTGTAGAAATTTCAAGACTCTAGCTTCAAAACTGACGGAGGAGATGTGTGGACAACAAGGCCCTTCAAAAAGTCACTAAAAGAGAGATAACTCCTGACCGGAAGTGACGTCAAGCACGAAATTTTGCAAGCAAAGTCTCGTCACCAAAAGACATCTTTCCTGAAAATTTCGTGAAAATCGATCGAGAAATGGCTGAGAAAAACACGTGTACTACCAAGGAAAATAATAATAATAATAATAATGAAGAAGAAGAACGCGAACAATAATAGTAAGGTCTTCCGCAGGAGACAGAAGACCTTAATAATAATAATAATAATAATAATGAAGAAGAAGAACGCAAACAATAATAGTAAGGTCTTCCGCAGGAAACGGAAGACCTTAATAATAATAATAATAATGAAGAAGAAGAACGCGAACAATAATAGTAAGGTCTTCCGCAGGAGACGGAAGACCTTAATGAAGAAGAAGAACGCGAACAATAATAGTAAGGTCTTCCGCAGGAGACGGAAGACCTTAATAAGAAACAGAGTAAAAACAATATGTTCCCAAACTTTGTTTGGGGAACATAATAAGAGTCATCTTCTCCTGCAGATCTACCAGTGTACTAAGTTTGATGTCTGTCAAGAAAAGGGTTCTCAAGATATTGAGCAGACATTATATTCCTATGTCCAGTTTGACCCTTGATCTTTGACCATGTGACCTCAAAATCAATAGGGGTCATCTTCTCCTGAAGACGTACTAGTGTACCAAGTTTGATGTCTGTCAAGCAAAGGGTTCTCAAGATATTGAACGGACAGTATATTCCTATGTCCAGTTTGACCCTTGACCTTTGACCATGTGACCTCAAAATCAATAAGGGTCATCTTCTTCTGAAGACATATTGGTGTACCAAGTTTGATGTCTGTCAAGCAAATGGTTTTCAAGATATTGAACGGACAGTATATTCCAATGTCCAGTTTGACCCTTGACCTTTGACCATGTGACCTCAAAATCAATAGGGGTCAACTTCTCCTGAAAACGTACCAGTGTAACAAATTTTATGTCTGTCAAGAAAAGGGTTCTCAATGTATTGAACGGACAATATATTCCTATGTCCAGTGTGACCCTTGACCTTTGACCATGTGACCTCAAAATCAATAGGGGTCATCTTCTCCTGAAGACGTACTAGTGTACCAAGTTTGATGTCTGTCAAGCAAAGGGTTCTCAAGATATTGAACGGACAGTATATTCCTATGTCCAGTTTGACCCTTGACCATGTGACCTCAAAATCAATAGGGGTCATCTTCTCCTGAAGACGTACTAGTGTACCAAGTTTGATGTCTGTCAAGCAAAGGGTTCTCAAGATATTGAACGGACAGTATATTCCTATGTCCAGTTTGACCCTTGACCTTTGACCATGTGACCTCAAAATCAATAGGGGTCATCTTCTCCTGAAGATGTACTAATGTACCAAGTTTGATGTCTGTCAAGCAAAGGGTTCTCAAGATATTGAACGGACAGTATATTCCTATGTCCAGTTTGACCCTTGACCTTTGACCATGTGACCTCAAAATCAATAAGGGTCATCTTCTTCTGAAGATGTACCAGTGTATCAAGTTTGATGTCTTTCAAGCAAAGGGTTCTCAAGATATTGAGCGGACATTATATTCCTATGTCCAGAGTAGATTGACCCTTGACCTTTTGACCTGAAAAACAATAAGGATCCTCTTCTACTCATAACTAACCCACATATGAAATATCATTATCATCAAGTGAATGGTTCTCAAGATATTGAGCGGACAACACATGGTCTACAGACCGACTGACAGACCGACCGACCGACAGGTGCAAAACAATATGCCCCCTCTTTTTCAAAGGGGGGCATAAAAATAGTAAGTTTTGTACTTGCATGTGCATAAATTCTAGGATTATTTTCTCGGTCGATGTAGCTGCAACAAATGAATGACACAAAATGTAAGTAGGAATATCTAATACTGTTAGGAGTGTTGAGGTGTTGACACAGGGTATACTGTCCGTATTGTTTGTTTACTGCATCTATCTTGACTCCTTTCCGGGGTGTTTGTTAATTACAGGTAACCCAAACGATCAAGCTCGTAAAGTTTGAAGCCATACATGAACACCTGTAAATTCTGGATGTCACTACACATGTAGACTATAGTGTTTTCCTTTTCACATGCATTGTATATATATTATACCCATGCATTAAATGTATCTGTATATGTAATGGTATACACAATGTACATACGAAATTTGCTTTTGTTTGTGTATGACTGTTGCGTGTATTAATGTACAATTTGCGATAATTTCATGAAATATATACATGTATACTCGGTACTTGTACAAAAATATATTACATTGAATACATGTATATCCAGAACTGTAAAATATGCTGTATCACGATTCCGGTTTATTTAATTTTTTATTAATTGATGAAATATACATGTACATGTATTTTATTACTTGATTATGAAATAAGTAAAATCCCAGGGAAAAATCCGAAACATTCCGAGTAAATAGATCATTTTGCGTTCAGTGTGCGCTCAGCGTTCGTTCTCCGTTCACTTTGCGCTCTGCGTTCGCTCACCGTTCACCAAATTGCGTTCACCGTTCACTCTGCGTTCGTTCACCGTTCGCTCTGCGATCGTTCACCGTTCGCTCACCGTTCAAGTGGGAAAGAAGAACGTTTCAGGGACTGTATCAATAGTTTTATAGCTGTTGTTTAAGGAGGTACTCTACATCGTCATAATGGCTGACTTCCTTCTAAAACATAGTGGAAAATATGAATATCAGCAATATTGGTCTATTCATTTAGAAATTTCTCGCCTAGCTGAGTAGCTCAGTAGGTTAGCACATCGACTGCAGAACTCGAGTCCAGCAGGGGTTTTAAATTTTTCTCAGATTGCTTTCAAATAAAACTTTTTGACTAAATACATAATGTACAGTAAATTTGCAAATTTTCAATTTTAAAATATTGTTGTACATATTCTCCACTTTTCATCCATATCAAATTTCCCTGGTGTAGCATACATCCTTAAATGTTTTACACATATTAAACACTATATGCCAATTTTGGTCAGAACCTCTACCATGAAATTAATAGTTTTGGTAGAGGCCTTCCTGCTCTAAATCTCTATGCCTTTTGTTTTTATTAAAGATAAACTGTTCTAGAAAAAGATTTTTGAACATTGGTCATTTAGCAGTTTTTGTCCCACCTGTAAGGTCCTGGGGGTGCAGGAGTCCTGAAATTTAGAATTCATGTCCTCCTTATCCCAAAGATTTTAAAAAGAATTGAACTGTAGTTATCAAAAAGAAGTAAAAAATGTTCAATTGTTAATGCCCGATGAACGACGACAGATGCAGACCAATAGGCTTAGCAATGGTCACCTGACTAAAGTGACCTAAAACATTGTAAATGCATGAATGAATGCTACTCTACGTGTCACAGGGGTTAAGCCCGTTTTGACCCAAAACTCCTCCTCATAACCATAAATAAAGACAGATTACAATTACAAAGAAATTCTTTATTTTAGCTTGTATTGAAAATAATTATTATAGTGATATACAAAACATTATAATTTTATTTCTGAAGTATTATGTCTATACTGCAAGATGCACTAAGAAACCTTTAAACTTGCCCGCTGCAATATCACAAATGAAATTATTTTATGAAACACACAAATATATAGCATATAAGAATGGTGAAAAGAAAAAATTTGATACTCATTGGAACAGATGGAACTTAATATTTACTTAAAACATGCCTCACTCTTTTTCTCTCTTTCTCACTATCTCTCTCCATGCACATAATGATAATTATATATGACTTGTTGTAGTCATGTACTTTATTATGTGTACAAAAACCAATAATAATAAAAAAGAAAAAAAAAAGACAGGGATTGAACTCTGACTTAGATAAAACACTACCCACTCGCATCAAACGCCTAAACACTAAAAAAATAGTTTTAAAATACGTAATCTACAGACTGTCGTACATAAATTTTTTAACTTCATGCATGCTGAATTTCAAGTCACAGGGTCTTAAAAACAAAGATATATGTCATCATTTTCGTGATTTCACCTGTTTATTTTCAATTGGACAATTTTACCAGTCCAGATCACCCCATGGGTTTTCCCCTATGACAGTAGTGAAATTCAGACAAGTGAGACACATTTCGCATCTATTGCACGGAATTTCACATCATACTTACTCATATTTCAATAAAGTTCTCTATGAATGCTATATCTGGGTCTTTTATTCTACAACACATCAACCATCAACTGCTAAGAAAACCAACCATTTTGACAATACCAAAATCCACAAGTCAAAGTCAAAACGGGCTTAATCCCTGTGCATTGTGTATGTTCAACTATTGGTATATGTATTCAGAGACAAGTTCATTCACGTACTTGAATATCTATTAGCATGTATGCTACAAATCAGTTTTGTCTATTATCCACCATACTCAAAGCCTTGTAACAACTTCCATTTTCCCAACTTACCTTTGGTGAAGGATCTTTCAGAATGACAGTAAAAAGGGTGTGCACTTGGGGACTGTTACCAGCTGCATTGGAGTCTGGTATAAAAGACGACCAGTACCCAAATATCACTCGTTTGTTGATGTTCTAGTTAGAAAGGATAAAACAATATCACACATATATCTGCATTTATTGATATCTTCCAGATCAGTCATGAGGATCCTGGAATCAAGCATTGAAAACATGTCTCAGGAGTAGCAATTTTTCCAAAACCCCTCACTTTTAAAAAAAACGATAAACAATAGGCCCATGGGCCACATCGCTCACCTGAGACACCTTGGCCCTTCAAAGATTTTTTTTTTTTAATTTCAAAGGGTTCCAACATAAATGAATATGAATTCACACAACATGGGGATGCCTCAACACTAATAAGACTATAACATGACCTTGCTGTTCTGAGGGGTCACATAGATGATGGTATGAAATGAAAGGTCTTGCCTTAAGATAATTTATATATCAAAAGCCTGATAGTTGACTCGCACTTCATTGTCAACAATGGAATAAGTAATCTTCAAGGAGGAAGATTATACTCAAGGAGGAAGATAGTAAGCTTGAAGGATGAAGAATATGTGTGTATATACTTCTTTTAGTGGTATTTATATCTTATTTTACCACGGTTATGGCAAAGATCAGAGGAAAGCTGAGATCATTATTTAAGGAATGAATTTAATTTTTTTTATATATTTTATACGATATAAATTGGTTCGAGGCAGTTTACGCTTATAAACCGCAAAGAACTAAAAGATGCAAACATTTTAAATTTTATTTCGTAAACAGTAAATAGAAATAGATTGCACCATACAAGAATTCGCTTGGCAACATACCGACGAAATGTCAACCGTGGAGGAAGCCATCTTAGTTCTTCACATATCGAGCGAGTAGGCCTATACTTTATTTATCAAATTTGAAAACGTATGGTGGAGTTTGTAACAAATTTTGATAACAAAATTAAGATATGCATAGGTTATGTAGGCCTGATATTAACTTTGCAGTGCAATATCAACTTTGAAGTCATTCCTACTAAGGGCGCTTGTTTCATAGTCTGGACTTAGTAACATGTATGTATCACGTCATGCACCAAAAAGTGCGATGTTTGATTTATCAAAAGATTTAAACTACAATATGACTTGACATGGCATGCAGCATTGTTGCCAATTAAATCCAGCACATTAAATTATGTAAGCAATTCACAGATAGTGATCCACATGTTAATCGATAAAGCATGACGTCTTCTGTTACATTGTAGACATTAATGATGCATTTTATGCTTCAATAGGCAGATCAAGCAATCCCCCCAAGTAAAAACATAATGAAACAGCAATTTTGCAAATACTTGATATACCGTTTTTTATTTCACATATGACATCGTTGTACATGTCAGAGTTTGTTTTTGAATTTTTACCGTTAACATTTTATGCAACTTTATTGTACATGTGAACAAAGACTGCACATTTTGTTTAGAAATAATGGGGGAGGGGCCAGATGTCAGACAATACAGTAAATTATTGTGCATGTTTAATTCTGATTTTCAATTTCATATTTCGAAGGCCCATCAACTTCATGATGCAATATATGTAAAATTAGAAATTTAAGAAAAAGTAGAGCTGTCTTGGCCATGCCACGGTTGTCATGGGGGTGTGTCCCCATACCAAGTTACATTTATACAATATAAACAAATTTTTTTTCTGCATGCTCAGCCAATCAAATTGTGTGTTACAAATAAAACAAGAGGTACTGTGAGCAATGCTCATTAAGAATACCCCCCGCTTACCCCAATCTCCCAAAGGGTGTTGTTAATAGGTATAAATTACCTCTTTCCTGAGTGTAAAAATATGGTATGCCTTTGTAGAAGAAAATGGAAGATATAGTCCGAACACAAATCCATGGTATAAACCTATATTTTTGACCTTGAGATCAAAGGTCAAGGTTATAAAGAGGTGATGAATGTACATGACACATAGTCTCATGGTGATACACCCATGTCTTATGGTATGACTATGTCAAAAAACCCTATAATTAATTTTGACCTTGAGGTCAAAGTTCAAGGTCATATAGAGGTCATGAAGGTACCCGACACATCATCTCATTGTGATACACTCATGTGTCAAATATGGTATGCCTATGTCAAAGAACAAAGAAGTCATGGCCCCGACACGAATCCATTGTAAAAACCTTTAATTTTGATCTTGAGGTCAAGGTCATATGGAGGTCATGAAGGTACCCGACACATCGTCTCATGGTGATACACTCATGTGTCAAATATGGTATGCCTATGTCAAAGAACAAAGAAGGTATGGCCTGGACACGAATCTGCACAGACAGAGTGATTCCTATATACCCCCCTGAACTTTGTTCGCGGGGGGGTATAATAAAATTATTCTGCGATATACCTTCATACGTAATAACTGGTTATGAGAAAATGGACACTCATCTCACTTGCACTTTGCTTATATGCAACAATAAATTCGATAACTGATAATTCAGTTTTATAATCATAAAAATCAATCAATATATGTTGTAAAACAAATTTATAAATGACTAAAGAACATTTGTCATTCAGTACAAATCAATCGTCTGCATTCTGAGATCGAAACACATGTAAATATGTAGATGCACAGAAAATTTTTTCTTGGACTGAGTATTCAAAGCAGTTGATATAATCCATCAACATAAAACTAAATACTTCAAATATTTTTCAAAATAGATCTAGTATACCCTACCATCTCACCTTTTTCTTCAGCAAAACACATGTAGGCTTAGTCTGCCATGATGTCACAGTGACCTATTTCATAGCTATATAGGAAAACGATCGGCTGCATGTTTTTGAGCCATAGTAGAATAGAAATAAAGTTCTTGTTTTCATGTAAGTTGCGGGATAACCTCCTTCAAATGTTGTTTCAACTTGAAATGTTGTTTGAAATATAAAAACATCTAGGCATTTAAATTTCAAAACATTTCTGAACCTTGGAGGTTATCCTGCAACATACATGAAAACGCGAACTTTATTTCTTAAGTGCATTATGCCTGTTTAAAGTGACTAAAGTCAATTAAGTCACTGCCAAAATATAAATTACATATACAAAATGGATGTAAATAGACATTGCTAATTCATGGTTATATATGCTAAGCAATCCATGATCTACAAATGCTCAGAATTGGGAGGAAAATTATTATGTAGTCATACAGTATTTTATATCACAATAGAAAACCCTCAAATAAGTACCACAGTGGTTGTAAGAAGATAGCATCCAACAAAAGTTTTTCCAAATCAATAGCTTGAGTAAAACTTTATCAATGTTACAATGATGAATGCAGTTGACATCTGTAAGAAAGAAACATCACTGAAGCTAGCTGCATTGTGAATTTCCAGTCTTTTTACTGTTCTGACCCTCAAGAGTATATTTTTAGAGTTTATTTAACAACTGATAGTTATTCGCTCCATACACAGTTATTCATGCCGTACACTGATAGTTATCCACGCCATACACTGATAGTTATTCACGCCGTACACTGATAGTTATTCATTCACACCGTACACTGATAGTTATTCACGTCGTACACTGACAGTTATTCACGCTGCACACTGATAGTTATTCACACCGTACACTGATAGTTATTCACGTCGTACACTGATAGTTATTCACACCGTACACTGATAGTTATTCACGTCGTACACTGATAGTTATTCACACCGTACACTGATAGTTATTCACGCCGTACACTGATAGTTATTCACACCGTACACTGATAGTTATTCACACCGTACACTGATAGTTATTCACGCCATACAGTTATTCACGTCATACACTGATAGTTATTCACGCCGTACACTGATAGTTATTCACACTGTACACAGATAGTTATTCATGCCATACACAGATAGTTCTACACGCTGTACACAGATAGTTATTCACGCTGTACACTGATAGTTATTCACGCCGTACACTGATAGCTATTCATGCCGTACACTGATGCTTGATTTCGTCTCAACTTTTGCTCTTACATATTCTCAGATGACAATTTTGTCTTGCATTGCAATTCAAGAATATTCATTCATTAACATATCGCAGAGGTTTTTTTTGTCAAAGTGACATTTTTTATGACAAAAAAAGTAGAAACAAGCTTACTCCATTTGTTTACATTGGATATCAACATCCAAACATAGTGTAACCATCATGTTTACCATACCATCAGATATATACACACACAATAGACAAATTTCAATCTAAAAAGCTCACTTGAGCTTTTAGCTTAGCCTCAGACAAGTTAAAAACCATTACCTTTATTGTTGTGTGCAAACAGGCAAGAGCACATTGTCTAACTTTAGCATGAAGTGACCTCAACTGTGAACTTTGACCTCCTTCTGTGTCAGAATACTCTGATTCGGAGCTGCTAATTTTTGCCCAATTTGGCCTGAAAGAAACAGCTTCTCTAGACCTTGAAGAATCTGCTTCATCATTTTCATCGTCTTTGTCTTGTGATGATTTTGCAGTTGTGTTGCGAGTACTTTCTGCTCCTTTCTTTGCTTTCTTCTTTTTGTACTTTTTGCCACCTCCAGATTTTGCTGAGGTCTCATCATTTGCCTGCAACTCAGACCTTGCAGAGTTTGTTGGGGATGGATCATACTGACTGAGGGGTGTGGGGTACAAGCTATCTGGGACCGAGATTGGAGCCCCGGGCAGACCATGGAACATAAATGCCTACAACACAAAACAGCTGTCAATATTACATTTCAACAAGATATGTTTAGAACAAATATGCCCCCTCCCCCTGATAAACTTTAAATCAAAAATGTCAGACTCTGTAAAGATTGTGAAAAATATGGGTTATCTACTAGTCTGGGGCAACCACTATACTAAGTTTGATCCCTACCAGGCAAGGGGTTCTAAAGATAACAAGCTATAACTGTGTTTGGATGTCCCCAAACACCTCCCCATGTCAGAAATGAAATTTGATGCCAGAAATGGACTTAGGATCCTCAATAAATCCTAGAAACTATATTTGGTTGAAATCCGACAAACTTGATTTTTGGCAGCCATTTCCTTATGTGGCAGCCATTTTGAAAAGAATCAATTTGGAAATTGAATGGAAGGTAGTCTCGTTCAACCAGACACTCGGCTGTCTCCGCAAACCTCCGACGAGCAGAGAATCTGGTAAAGACAAGCGATAACTGTTACTGCTAGGGAGTGCTAATTTAGTTTCGGTTTGATTATCTCTGACATAAACAGTCAGTTCCGAGATTTGATGCTAATTAGTTGATCCTTCATTAGTGATACTAATGGGGAAATCATTACTACATATACAATAGAAACAAATTTTGGTTTTTGTCAGCTGGAAATTGTACTTTCACTTTTGCCTCCTAAAGTAATTTTGATAAAACGGTTTTACCATTTCCCGTGGGTAGAACAGCAAATAAATCCTTTCCTTTTACAAAAGTTTTTATAAACACTCTAGTTGTAAATCCTTAAGCTTAAACGGCAAATTCAATCTATTACAAATTTCTTCGGTAGTCGTTATATTGAAGGTGTGTTGAATCAACCAATCAAATTAAATACCGAAATTTTGGTAAGCCTTGTTTTGATGTTACAAACTTTATGTCTTTACCAGACCCTCTGCTTGTCGAAGATTTACGGTGAAAGCAGAGCGTTTGGTTGCACGAGACTAAATGGAAGGAAATACTGATGCTAGAAATGAACTGTAGACGACCCTCAATTGACCCCAGAACCCAAATATTGTAGAGATTTTAACACTTTCAAATATTTCGGTATATGGCGGTCATTTTGAAAATGGTGGCTCAAAAAAAAAATTTATGGTGAAAATGGACTTGGGGGGTCATCAAATTACCCAAGAAATAGAATTTGTTTGAAATACGACAACCTAGATCTTTTAGTTATAAGGTTAGTTTCTTATGTAACAAATTTTCACGATTCGATCGTTAAAATAATGTTCCAGTTTGATGTGTTACATGTTTGTCTGTGTGCAGGCCACGAGTTTCCCGAACTGGATGGCGTGACGTTGCTTGTCATACAGTTCATTGATTATCTTGTCTTCTATTCATATAATGCATCGCTTTGCGAAAGGTTCTTAGTGATTTTCTTGACATTTAAAATTTTACATAACATACCATGGTCTTAAAAAATATATAAAATATAAACCTTTGTCAAAATCAAATTAAATGAATTAAAGATGCCATATTTTATTAGAACACTTCAGCGGTAACAGACATCTGTCCCACAGAAAACGCAAGTGACTTCTCAAATCTTATTTCACATAATGAGCCAGCTCATCCTGGTCCATAATAATCATATTAAGAAGAAGAAGAAAAAGAAAATAAGAAGAAGAAACGGAGCAAAAACAATATGTCCCCGACACTATGTGTTCAGGGACATAATAAGCAGTACTTCTTTTATATTCAGAGTGAATTAATTTATGACCTTCAGAGATTCAAAATGAAAAGGAGTCATAATACCATAAGACATTTTGACCATTCTTTAGGGGGTACCAATGTACCAAGCTTGATGTCTGTCATGCAAAGGGTTCTCAAGATAATGAGCAGAAAATCCTTTCTTACTGTATGTACTCGTATATAAGTCTGTTTTCGGAAATGAAATTTTGACTCTGAAGGCTATGTCTGAATTTGATAAACGTATAAAATGATGTGCCATGCATATACTACTACTGGAATTTTTTCTTGCCACACAACTTGCAACATTTGATTGTACGTATCGAAACGTCAAAGTCAGTTTAATCAGGTGATAGATTAACCTCTGTGATGTTATTAATGGAAAACATCATTTTATACGTTTATTAAAGTCAATATACAGCATTTTTTATGGTACTAATATTTTATGAAGAACAAGCCTTATTTGTAAGGTACATCGGTATTCTATATTTTCTGATCAATGTATGGAAACAGTGCAGTAGATATTCACTAAGTATTAAGATTTGCAGTGTGGCTATACTACTTTTATCTTTTTCCATTTACCTGTAATTTTCATAAAAAGGGAAATGTGCCATATTAAACACAGATCATAGTATGGTCATAGTGCTTGGCTGGAGCACTAAGTATCGATAGCTAGGGAACTGAGCAACTCATAATTAATTTTTTTTCCTTAAATATCCAAGATTGAATCACCATACCAAAAGGAAAAAAAACGGAAAATATTTAACCTTCAAAAAATTATTTTCTTACTTTTAATATACAGTGAAATTAACATTGATGTTATCGATAATAAAGATTGAAAACGCCATTTAGCAATTATATACAGGTGACTCTCAATGGCTCAAACTTCAATTTCTCAAAGTTCTCGATCTCTTGAAGTAAAATCAGTCACGATTTTTTTCTCTATATAACTAAGCTAATTTACTCCTTATCTTTCAAACGTTTGATCTCTCTAAGTTTTCGATCTCTCAAAGTGAAATCTAGGTCCCATAACACAAATTTTATTGTTTTTCACTCTCGATCTCTCGAAGTGGTGGTAGCATTTACATACTGTCACTTATGCATATAATTATTCCCGCTTCGACCAACCTGAATAATATTGAATGCGTGGGCTAGCTCAGTTGTGTCAATCAGGTGTTTTTACAGGTGACACATCATGTATTTCCCGGTGGGTGGATAGTAAATTGTTTAATTGGTCAACTGAACCCTACTACAGCATTTTGTTTTCATTACAATTCGACGACAGCCAACTTTAAGACTTGTCTGCCCTTGACAATGAGACGGTAATGTTGAGAATAAAATTTAGAAACATGCCAAGGAATAATCGCTATTTATTAGAATGTGTGCTTTGCGTAAAGTGGCTGAATATTGTGATGATTGTGCAGTAGATTGTGCTCTGTGTAGTTAGTGACTGCGAAATGCCATTATGGACGAGAAATCTGTCTCGTAAATGTACATCTATCTTAACATGAAAAATAAACAAGAGGTACTGTGAGCAATGCTCACTAAGAATACCCCCCGCTTACCCCAATCTCCCAAAGGGTGTTGGTAATAGGTAAAACTTCAGTATTATGATCCAAAAGGTATCTAGGAACACAGCATCTCCATGCGATGAAAAAAGCCATTAAAGAATTTAAATGGAAACCATATTGCTACTTCGATGTCCAGTGCGCGTGACCTTTGACCTTTTGACCCTAAAATCGATAGGGAACATCTTCATCCCATGGGTAGTCCATATGTATGATATGGTGACTGTAGGTGGAAAGGATAACGCTTTAGAGCCCGGAAACCATATTGCTACTTCAATGTCCAGTGTGCTTGACCTTTGACCCCAAAATCGATAGGGAACATCTTCATCCCATGGGTAGTTCATATGTAAGATATGGTGACTGTAGGTGGAAAGGATAACGCTTTAGAGCCCGGAAACCATATTGCTACTTCGATGTCCAGTGCACTTGACCTTTGGACCCCAAAATCCATAGGGAACATCATCCCATGGGTAGTCCATATATATGATATGGTGATGGTAGGTGGAAAGGATAATGCTTTAGAGCCCGGAAACCATTGCATCTACAGACAGACGGGACGGACAACCCAATTCCAGTATACCCCCCCCCCCCCCCCCACGCACAACTTGTTGCGGGGGGTATAAAAATCCTAACCTTATTAGTTCTCTTTTTATCCTTCCTACATAAACAGAGAGAGAGAGAGAGAGAGAGAGAGAGAGAGAGAGAGAGAGAGAGAGAGAGACTGCACCATACCATAATACAACCTGTCTTTGTGTATCTAGTCTGGCTATCCTAAACTTATTAGTATCGTTTCTATCATGTTTCATACCTACAAAATCACTTGTGCATGCTTGACCATCAAAAACAACTCTTTCAAATGACAAAGACAACAAGAGGTACTGTGAGCAATGCTCACTAAGAATACCCCCCGCTTACCCCAATCTCCCAAAGGGTGTTGGTAATAGGTATAAACTACCTCTTTTCTGAGTGTAAAAAACAAATAGCATGACAAACCGAACCATATTGCTACTTCGATGTCCAGTGCGCGTGACCTTTGACCTTTTGACCCCAAAATCGATAGGGAACATCTTCATCCCATGGGTAGTCCATATGTATGATATGGTGACTGTAGGTGGAAAGGATAACGCTTTAGAGCCCGGAAACCATATTGCTACTTCGATGTCCAGTGTGCTTGACCTTTGACCTTTTGACCCCAAAATTGATAGGGAACATCTTCATCCCATGGGTAGTTCATATGTATGATATGGTGACTGTAGGTGGAAAGGATAACACTTTAGAGCCCGGAAACCATATTGCTACTTCGATGTCCAGTGCGCTTGACCTTTGACCTTTTGACCCCAAAATCGATAGGGAACATCTTCATCCCATGGGTAGTCCATATATATGATATGGTGACAGTAAGTGGAAAGGATAACGCTTTAGAGCCCGGAAACCATATTGCTACTTCGATGTCTAGTGCGCTTGACCTTTGACCTTTTGACCCCAAAATCGATAGGGAACATCTTCATCCCATGGGTAGTCCATATATACGATATGGTGACGGTAGGTGGAAAGGATAATGCTTTAGAGCCCGGAAACCATTGCGTCTACAGACGGACGGACGGACGGACAACCCGATTCCAGTATACCCCCCCACAACTTGTTGCGGGGGGTATAAAAATTAATATCATCATCATCATTCATCATCAACTGGTTTTGATTATACAGGCCATGTATCAATCCTCATGTCGAGGGTGTGGCCTGTCTGTCTGTCGAGAGTGAAGTCTTCCTCTCCACGCATGGCGATCCAGTGGGTTGGTAGAGTCCATGTTCAGGGCTTCACGAGTTCGTCCCAAGAAAGCTTTGGTCTGTCTAGGCCCTGCTGTGCTACAATGTTCGTGCATCTGACCTGAGAGATCCAGCTTGTGCTGTGCTCAACATGTCCAAGCCATCTCAGCCTGCCCTATTGGAGAACTTCAGCAATGTCTCTTATTTTGAGCCTAGATAGAAGAGTCTCAAAGTGGACGTCTTCTTCAGGCTTGACCAGGCAGGTCCATCTTATCATGGCTCTGTTGTTACGTTGAAGGTGCTTGATGGTGCTCGCTGATGTTGCCCATGTTTCTGAACCATAGAGCATGACACTCCTCACATAGCTGGAGGAAACTTGACTTGATTGTAGCAGGGAGTTGCTTGTTTGTGAGGATAGGAAGGAGTTCTCTGAACTTTTTCCAGGTTGACTTGCACCGTGATATGGCTGCAAGCTCACACCCTCCACCAGAAGACATGGTATCTCCGAGGTAGCAGAAGTCAGCAACCACGTCAAATGTGTCTCCATCAACTTCAACCTCAACCTACCGTCTATTGGTCTTGCTGTGCCCATACAGTGTGGATTTGAGTATTGTGGGTCCGGTCTGAGGAGGGCCTTTAATTCCACTACAGTTCTTGTGGACCCAGCAAGAGCAGTTGGTGCAGAAGAAAGAGTTTCTTCCTGTTCCGCTTAGACATACTGAACAAGGGTGTTTTCCTGATCTTCTATGGGAGTTCAGGTTTGGTCCAGCAATCATTACTTTGGTCCTTCCCATGTTCACTCTTAGACCCTTTGCTTCCATGCCCTTCTTCCAGGTTGTGATTCTGTCAACTTGTGCTTCTAGTGAGGTGTCGACAATGGCAAGGTCGTCAACATACAAGAGCTCCCAAGGGCAGTCTGTGCGCAGCTCGATTCAGTGCTCCAAGTTGCAAGTAAAACGGTTGCATTTGCGACCAGAAAATCGATTTTGCGACTAGAGATTATAATTAAGTCGCATTTTTGCGAGTGGAGAAAAATTGGGCATCCAGTAAAATTTTAAAATCAGGATCGGAAGTCTGAATAAATATTTTTCAGTCTCGGTCAAAACAGCGTTTGAAAGCAAACAAGATGGCGGGAAAACGAGGGTTAAAGCACTTTGGATTTATCAGTAGTAAAAAGTAGAAGCCTCAGCCTAGTACATGTAACGAAGAAATTCAAGAATCACACAGAGAAAGTTCTGCATTTAAAGATGATGTAGCTGTGTCTAAAGAAAAATGCAAACGTGAAAGAACCCCAGTCCTAATGGCTGAAGGAATATTCGTGGTTAATAATGATATACAGAGATTGCAAAATGTTTTGCAGAATTTGTGAAGCCAATCAGCCAGCAACGTCCACCATTTCTGGACACCCATTGTCCGATTTCACCACGACCTGGTGTACATCTTACAAATATGGATGCGTGACTATTCACTGTAACAGTAAGAGACACGTCTTTGTCCATGACTGCATTATTAGCAGTAAGTCGAACGGAGCAACTGTTGCTGTTAAATTTCACAGACAATTACAAACTCAGGATGTAGTGTTCTTATTGATGCTGGTACCGATTGTTCAGCAAAAGATCCAACAGAAGTAGAAGGTCTTATTTGCATAAGCAGTGAAGGCCCACTTATTGAGGACTTTAAAGCAAATCCTTGGGTGGAACACTGGGTTTTCTTCCACAGAAGCGTACTGTAAAATATACAGGATGACCCAATGCAATACAACTTTTGCCAGAGTAAATACTTGACTTGTTAGCATCCAGCATGTTTCACAGCACATTTCTATTCAGTTTAAAATTAAACAAACAAAACGCATACATGGGTGTTGATTTTTTTCTTTAAAGATATTCCAATTGAAAAAAAATTAACTTGTAAGTCTTAATTACAAAATCTTTTACCATGATGAGTAGAAATTTTGGAAATGGCGACTAGAAATTTGAAAATGGCGACCAGAAATATTTCTAGGTCACCATTTTGCAACCTGATAGCAGATGTGACTTGAAGCACTGCAATTGACAAGGCTTCCAGGATGATGATGAAGAGCAGCGGGCTCAGTACAGAACCCTGATGCATACCTACTCCCACTCTGAAAGCCACACTATATCCTTCTCCAACACGCACACGGCTCCTAGCATCTAAGTACATTGATTGTACCATCCGTACCAGCCATTCCTCAACACTCAGCTTTCGCATGGCCCACCAGATCACATTCCTTGGCACTCGATCAAAGGCTTTCTCGAGGTCGACAAAAGCCATAAAGGGTTTTGTTCGCAGCCAAGTGCTTTTCTTGGAGCTGTCGGATGATGAAGATGGCGTCGATTGTACCTCGGCCTGGTATGAAGCCGAACTGCATCTCATCGATAATTGATATGCACATGTTGCCTAATCAGTTTCTTGCGCTCTCTCTCTCTCTCTCTCTCTCTCTCTCTCTCTCTCTCTCTCTCTCGTATTTTCATAGTTTGATCTAACAGCTTTAGACCTCGGTAATCGCCCCTATCCAGAACACCCCCTTTTCCTTTGTAGATGCTGATGATGTAACTTTCTTCCCAGTCCTCGCGAACAATAGCTTCCACAAGGTCTCGTATAAGATCTACTCCAGCCTTGCCTGTGGGCTTCAGCATCTCTCTTATTATTGCTGATGGTCCAGGAGCTTTGCCAATGCGCATCTTACTGGGAGCTTTTTTGATCATCTCAGTGGTCATTGGTACACTAGGACCCTCAATGGGGGGTTCCTCTCAGAGATCATTGGGGTTCCAGGGGAATTCCACATTAAGAAGTCGCTCATAGTGTTGTTTCCATGCAGCCTTCTTGTCTTCCTCATCAAGGGAGAGTTCACCGGCGTCATTTTTTATGGATTTATCACCACTAACATCTTGGTTGTCACAGCGCATTTGCTTAGCCAGTTTGTA
This sequence comes from Ostrea edulis, assembly GCF_947568905.1. NCBI lineage: Eukaryota > Metazoa > Mollusca > Bivalvia > Ostreida > Ostreidae > Ostrea > Ostrea edulis. The sequence continues at coordinate 58,889,675 of NC_079164.1, forward strand.
AACAGTCCCTGACTTTGGGTTGATGTTGTGAAATACCTCCTTTCTCAGTTTTAGCATTGTATATGGCATGCTTAGCAGTTTGGCATTGTTGTACGCTTCTCTGCTTCCACCTGCCTTCCAGGTCTTAAAGCATCTCCTCTTCTCCTGTACTGCGTTCTCCACTGTGTCATTCCACTACCAGGTTTGTTTTCTCCATTGGTGTCTAGATGAAAGACCACATATTTCTTGGGCAGTTTCAGTAACTCCTTCCTTCAGTGTTTTCCATAGCTCCTCTATGGTGTTAGCCTGAGCTCCTTCAATCTTGGAAGCAAAAAGTTCGGCAAACTCGGCTTTTGTGTCTGGGTCTTCAAGTTTCCAGTTTTATCTGGGGCTTGAACTGTCGCTTGTACTTACATGGAGCTTTTACCGTCATGTCACACATAATAAGTTTGTGTTGGGAAGCACATTCTTCACCCAGGATGACTTTTACATTTGTGACATACTTTCTGAACCTGCGCCGATATAAGATGTAGTCAATCTGTGTTGAGACTTCTCCAGATTGGTAAGTGACCAGATGTCTGTATTCCTTCTTGAAAACGGAGTTGCCTATCACCAAATCATTTCCTACAGCGAATTCAAGCACTCTTTCACCTTCAGCATTGCGTTGGCCAATGGCATGCCCACCATGAACTTCCACGTATCCGTCTGATTTGCTACCTATGTGGCCATTCCAGTCACATAATATATAAACTTTAAAATATATTTTTATCCACGCAAGACAAAGATCTTTGTTCTTAAGGTAGAGACCGATAGCAACCACGTGATCAGTAAAAATCGTGTATTTTCACGTGAAATTATTTTTTGGAATTCCGTACATCGCCATAGAGTAGTTGAAAAACAAAAAGGGGTTCCGAAAGTACAAGTTGTTGCTGTGACTGAATCGATGATTGAGAGGGTCGTCTCGACGAAAGATATAGAAATTTGGCCATAGTTTAGATTAGGAATACGTCAATGTAATAATAGTGGACTAAATGTTTCGTCCGTGCAGAATGGCACTTTTTACCTCACGAAATTCACCACCATGCATAGCTGCGCTACGTAAACAAAGTTGTTGATGTAGCGTGATCGTGATGCCCGAGTGCTGCGAGTTTCAATACTGTTTATGTAGTCATTGAGAGTTTAAATAAAGTTTCTTCTGAGAAGAGGAATTCGATGGATGCATTCAACGTGGACAACGAAATCATAATTTCGTTTGGTAAGTGAAAAAAAAATGGCAAATTGAATTTGTATTCAACCCACTTTTCCTCTGCTATTTCACAACGCGATTTTATAATAACATCTATAAACGCACAATTTGTAGCTGTTTCATTTTTTGTGCGTTTATGTATTCCATATGTGCCCAAAATATAACTCCTACATGTGCATGTAATTGTAAATGGATGTCATGTATATGCCAGATTTGAAAAAAAAAAATAGGGCTCTCACAAGTTTGAGGGGGGGGGGGGGGTGGGTTGCACTAAAATTCTATTTGGTATAAATGGTAGTATTTATAGTATCTTGAAATTTCATTGACCTAAGAGATATTTCAAATCTGGGGTTTCATGTTTCATGCAATCATGTAGGTCTACAAAACTTTATTTAAAATATTTGTAAAATCACAAGCCCCCCTCATAGGCAAATAAATGTATTGTATGAAAATAAGATATGTATGTCCTTCTCTTGACCCACACTCCGTAAAGGAGACAGGTCTGATAAATCTAGAGTTGACTTGTTTTGATATTATTAGAATGAACAGGCAGTTTATGAAAACATATCTGTCATCTCATATTGTAATATGATAATTATGATGTTTATTCACCTCATTAAGGACCCGGGGGTGGGAGAGTATGTACACTTTAAATAGAAGGTAACTATAACAATATGAAATAAATAACAATCATGCAGATGTACTACTACTGCAAGAGTTCACATTGCTGCACTGCACACATTTAACATACATGTAGTGTTACATATGTAATACTGATTTCAGACAAGATTTTAAAAATTAACATAATAAAATACATGTTATGTGTGTAATTTTCAATATATCAGCATTTTAAAGTTCACTAAACATGCATTGAGACACACAATTTTAAAATTGACATTGTCTGACACAGTATAATTAATGATTAATACTGACTGTGCAAATATTAATTATGATGATTTTTTTCTAAGCATCATCCTAAGGGCCAGTGCAAGTTGAAATGGGCTTCCAGCCAACAACTTCAACAGCAATTTGCCATGAAAATCAGCAAGAAAGGTACAATATTTTCTATCTTAGTAAGATAGAATTTTTCATTTTAACACCAGACATTTATAAAGACAATTCTTAGTATATTAGGTATTCATCTTTTTTTCAATATTTGAATATACAGAATATATTTTTTATAACAGGTACTTCATTTACATTGATGATGTCATATCCCCTGGACCCCACAACTTTACAGGTTACAGAAAAAATTCAAGAACTTCTGCAAAATGTGGGACTTGGATAGAATCAATAATGTATTTGTGAGCCCAGAGCAATGGATATATTGTGCAACATACTAAAGTGTGAATTTAATGGAAAACAAGTACATGTACTCATGTATTACATGTCTTTTTTAAAGACAATAATATTGTATAAATATAGAGGAAGTGTCATTGTTGATTATTCTAAGTTTTTGATATATCAAAATCAGTAAACATTTCTAAATGAAAATAAAATACCAATTTTATAACTTTCATCAATGTGTTTGAATTTCTCATTTTCTAACCTCCCACCCCACTCCCGTTACACACACTCAGTGCATATATACTGTGAATGCAATATGCATGCATTCTAAGTTATCCAAGCGAGTTTTTGTTTCAGTGTGAGACTACAAGTAGGACTCATAAACTTATGAAGAGACATATATATTTGTGAGAGCAAGATAGCTGATATGAGCCTTGAGATCAATGGGTCGAGCCGCGGTGGTGGTCTAGAGGTTAGAGCGTTCGCCCCGCATGCGGAAGGCCAGAGTTCGAATACCGGCCACGACAGACCTGAGTTGTTGAAACAGGTAGTGACAGTTCCATTGCCAAACGCTCAGCATCAGGTGTGAATGTCACTGGTCCTCGGAGATGACCTTCAAAACGGATGCCCAGTGTCACAGTAGATGTGGCACGCTAAAGAACCCTCACTGCTCAATGGGCGTAAGCGCCGAGCAAAGGCCTAAATTTAAAGCCGTTCACCGGTCTTGGTGACGTCTCCATATGAGTAAAAAATTCTCGAGAGAGACGTTAAACAAGATACAATCAATCAATCCATGGGTCGATTGGGTGGAAATCTTTCCATTGATATTAAATATAAAGTTGTTATTTAAACATATTTGGTGCACTATGCTGTATAATCATATCAATTTCTTATAATAGGTAATCGTGTCTGGTTATTATAAAAAAAATGTATGAAAAATAACTAAATATTAATGCAATCATTGTGAGTGCAAAAAGGTCAATCGCAAGAGCACATACATAAATGCATTGGCGGATATAAGGGGTGGGGGGGGGGGGGGGGGGGGGGGGGGGGGGCAACCGGCGCGAGCCCCCCTAAAATTTTCAAGTTTAAAGTAAATCGTGGTCTCTTGTTTAGAGAAATATATACGATAAAAGAAGCCATAATTTCCTCCACTCTCAGAGAAATAAATGTCTGACAAAATCTTTTGATTTATTGAATTACTTTTAGTGGGAGAACTGCTACTTTTTCCAAAAACCCTTAAAATTTGCGTTATTTTATTAATTTCACCTTATTAAAAATGACAGAAAATAATAAAAATGACTACATAGGAGACATATTTTAAGCCCTAAAAAATCTGTAAAATCCAGGAGTTTCTGGGGAATCGCCCCCCCCCCCCCCCCTTTCAAGGCGGCCCCCAGACCCCTGCCTCATACAGTTGCACCCCCCCCCCTCCCAACTTCAATTCCTGATCCGCCCCTGAAATAGCTTATAGAAACCTTATTGTCATGTTCAATTTTGAAAGAGGTAATTTGGGAATGCTTAAACATTCTAAGTTATAAAAAGGGCAGTAGTTTATCTCTGCTGGCTGAATCTTTCTTCTCAATGCACCGAGTGCAATTCATGACGTCAATGTTCCTGCTCATTCTTTCTCCTCCATACCATGCAGTATATTAAAGGGGTTGGGATGTAATGGAGACATTTGTTTTAACAAATATAAATTGTATTTCAATTTTTTGTGGGGATTTTTATTTGGGAAAACTCTTGATATTAATCATCAAATATGATGACGTATGATAAATCTATATTCTGAGTGTAAGTGCACAAAGGTCAACAACGAGAACTACAACAAAATATAAGCTAGTATTGAAATACATACTTTCTGTATTATATTTATTAATTTAAAAAAGGTATTACAAAGAATCTTCGAATTTCAGCAAGCTGTTTTTGATGGATTGTTTACAACATCTTTTAATAACCCTTTTTCTTACGAAAATGTGTAGTTTGTTAAAAGGGGGTGGGGTTAGGAATTTTTTGCTAGTTCCATATTGAACCCCATTATGGTGTATAATTTTTTTCATATATTTTACTTACTAATAGACTGACCACTTAATGAAATAAAATAAGAAATTTGATGGATAATTTTTTTGCAGCTTAAGCAAAGGTATGACCCTGTGTGCAAATATTGTGCACTGTTTTAAGGTAATTGGCCAATGTAGCTCTGTTGAAGTAATGTTGTTGCATGTTAATAATGATTGCTGAACTTGAAATTGATGTGTAATATACAATTATGTGAAAGGTTGTTTGGAACCATATATGACAAGTTATGATCCCTTTTACAATAAAAATGTTATAGCTCTATTTGTATATTGCTCTCTATTTATTTTTCTTCACTTTTTACGCTTTACAAGGACTAAAGAAGGTGTTGTTAAAATCGTCATATTTCTCAAAAACAAGGTCGATTACCTACATTGATTTTTTATTATGTTTTATATCGAAGCTTCATCATAAACATATATCAAAATAAAAAAAATTCAATGGTTAATTTTTTTAGCATCAACCTATCAATCTCTACCTTAAAATCAAGTCAATTATATGTACCTAAAATATGGAGGACAATGTCTCAAAACAATGCCAGGATGTTGTAAATATGCACTCCGGTTGCCATAAAATCTGAACCATAATGGTCAGACCTTTTTAATTTTCAGATTTGACTTAAATTTCAATATCTCGAACTCTTGATTTCTCGAAGTTTTATCAAGGTCCCTTGAACTTTGAGTTATCAAGAATCACCTGTACAACAAAGAAACACAACTCTTGCTACTCAGTATATTCTAAAAGTTGATGGACAATCTGAAAAAAAATCTTTCCAACTTATTAAAGGGTAATGTCAATTTCCTAAAAAAAAAATCTCAAAAAAGGGTCAAAAACTTCTACACAGGTTAACTTTTATAGGAGTATATATCATGGTATGTCCAGAGTAGTTTGACCTCTGACCTTGTGACCTAAAATTCAATAGGGATTATTTACTGTAAGTTTTGTAAGTAAGATGAGGATGCTCAGTAACCATTTACATGAATATATACTGAAATAAACAAGAATACAGTTGCATATAAATCTGCAACCAACAGAGGTTCAAACACAAGGAGACAAACGAGTCCATCACACACGACATTAACAAGAGTACCGCAAACGGTACAAAATCATGTCTACAGACGGACAAACAGACAGGGTGATTCCAATATACCCCCACCCCCCCCCCAACTTCGTTTGCAGGGGTTACAATAATACCCCCGTGAATATGCTTACATAGGTTTTTCTTTTAAAGCCATAATTTGTAGAACTTCGCATTAGGCTTTAACATACTTTCTTTGCATCATATGAATAGAGGGTCTTAATTAGCTTAAAACTGTGACAGGAGGTAGACAGACAAACCAAGAGTTCTGAGTGTAAAATATTCATTTCTGACGATTCCATATCTCTACCAGACCTGGTTCTTAAGTAATACCAATTTTATGTTCTAAGGTCAGAGGTCAAGGTCAGTAGATTCATTTGACCTTGATACTGGTTTGCAGGTCCTGTCATTCTCTTGCTATATCTTAAGATTCCATGTCACTATTAGTCCTGGTTTCAAAGTTATACCAATTTTTATGTTCACGGTCAGAGGTCAAGGTCACTGGAGACACTTGACCTTGATACTAATTAGTAGGCCCTGTCATTCTCTATTCATTTCTGAAGACCCCAGGACTCTATCTATCATATTTATCAAGTTATATCTGTTGAATTTTGGAATTAATTTTTCCCCATAGAGTTCTATGTTAAACCCCACCCCCATTTGATCCCCCCAAAATGTACCCTAACCTCCATCAATCTGAAAACAAAAACATTTCTGCATTCTAGATATATTGGCCTATCCTTGAATATCTATTACTTTCATCCACTGGTTATGGAGAACAGCGTTGGACAGTTTTAGGTGCGAGAAAGAAGCGGAAGAAGAAGCGGAAGATGATTGATTGATTGTGTATATTGTTAAATGTCCCACTCGAGAATATTTCACTCATATGGAGACGTCACCATTGCTGGTGAAGAACTGCAAAATTTAGGCCTATGCTCGGCACTTATGGCCTTTGAGCAGGGAGGGATCTTTATCGTGCCACACCTGCTGTGGCACAGGGCCTTGGTTTTTGCAGTGTCATCTGAAGGACTGCCCTATTTAGTTGCCTCTTATAACAAGCAAGGGGTACTGAGCACCTATTCTAACCCACATCCTCATGGGACGAAAAACAATAATAAGAATAATAAGAACCGAGCAAAAACAATAAGTCTCCAAACTTCGTTTAATAATTGGATCCTCCTGTTCCGACAATATGCACATTTACAAATGGCAATGAAGCATTGTACAAAGTTCCAAGTCTATCCAATAAGCCTTATAGGAGGAGAAGCGTTCACAAGATTTTGTGACAGACAGACGGACGGACGGACAGATGTTAAGACATAGAGGATATCTATATTGCGTGTTTTGATATTTGGTTTATCCAATGAGTTGATATGGTGTATTTATTAGCGAGGCTTGCCGAGCAAATAAATACACCATATCAACAAGTTGGATAAACCAAAATATCAAAATAGGCAATTATAGATGTTCTATTTATCTCATACGTCTTCTTTTCGCCTAATTTTGAGATGATCCCCAGTATGGTAGAAACAGCTGATTGAATTTGTTTTGAATCCGTGGCTCAGACTTCAGTCTTCCTTATGCGGGAAAAAATAGTGCGCTTACAATCCATTGATATACTGTATACAGTACAAAAGGGCATTTTTATAAAAGAAACCATGGATGAAAATTGTTTTAGAAGGGATTATAGTTTATAATTAATAATGGTTTTGCCATTCCAACAAAGTAAAAACTATTGACCGAGTATTTATTTTTTGACGTAGGCCTGACCTTCTGATAAAAGTTTAATGCAGCATTATTAGAATGTTCAACAGTTTACAATGAAAAGTAGAAGTGTTTGTGCATTTGGATTTTATTTACGTAGTTTCTTTGGATCTGAGGGCGAGAGGAAATCCTGAGGCACATTAAATAGGCCTAGGCCTAGTAGTAGTAAGTAAAGCTGTTGAAATTTGTTACATTCAATATGCTCCAGAGAAAAGAGACTGTGCTTGTGAATACTTGGTACCACAGCATGTCGAGGTACTTTCGATTATGCTTGTCCTGTAGGCGGTTGATTCCTTGTCGATGATAATAGTGTGCACATATTTTTGTTTTCTGATCGGAACTTTTTAGTAGTTACGGATCAAGTTGGCATTTTTATGACCGGTAACTTGCATTATGTCAGTGGGGGCAACATCATTTTAATTTTGCTATAAAATAAATTCTAAATGAATACAAAATAACAAGTTATAGGCTTTATTTCATGCGTTGATATGCATAAACACAGAAAATAGGTCATCCAAGAGGGGACAGTGTCAAAAGTAGTTCGGACCGGAAGTGCTTTATCAAACGGGCGTGTGATAAAGCTAATGCTTTATCTCACTTTCAATTACACCACACGTATGAGATAAATTGTTGTACCATAATACATCCCATCTAAAGACGGGTGTATATAAAGACGGGCGTATCAAACTGACTCCCAATGTACCAAGTTTGATGTCTATCCAGCGAAGAGACAATATCTTCCGATGTCCAGTGTGGACTGACCCTCAGTCTAATTGGGGTAATTTACTCTTTACTGGGAACCAATCTCCAAAGTCTGTCCATCAGAGTTCTCAAGATACTGATCAGACAATACTTGGTCTATCAACTGACCGACCAACATACTGACTGACAGATGCAAACCAATATACCCCCCCCCCCTTCTTTTCAAGAGAGACACAAAAATCTGATCTGCAAACAAAAAATTCCATGAAATACACTGTTCATGATCTGTTTGAAATAGCATGATTGATAGCATCACACACAAAATGTTTCAGCCAAAGTCTATTTTCATGCATTTTAATCTATGTACAAATGTACATATATTTCATAGCAATGTTATCTTATATCTAAGCGAATACCAACCCGAATCCCTGCCAGCAAAGGTCCCAGGTTTTCTGATGGCATTATCTTGGTTGCTGTCAACAAATTCTGTATACCCCTCAAACTACATATCAAAATCTGTAATAAGGTACAAAGTTCTATTCATGGTTGTCCAGTTGTAAATATATTTTCCCCTATGTAACATTACTCCAGAAATGATGTATGACAATTTTCAATGAAATATTGTACCAGTACCTTGCACCGTGATCCTGACTCCATATTGGCAATAGGCACTCTGTGTAGCAGTTCCAGTAATGTCTGAAAGCACAAGGCAGCATACTGGTCATCCATATACTCCTTGCTGGACACTCTTCAAAACAGTAATTTTTGTTTCAATTCCTTCCTAATGCAAGAGGCCCATGGGCCACAATGCTAACCTGAAACACCTTGTTCATACAGTGATAAAGAGAAGTTTGAGAACCTAAGACTATAAATCTGTAAACCCCTACTGTGGACTGCTCTGGATCCAGAATCATGGAATGAAAAAATTGAATAATCAAGACAACATGAGTTTTCCATATCAATCAAACAAACTTCCTGAAAGACAGATTTTCTTTTAAGATATCTCTATCATAGGCTTTTTGCAAAATCTTTAATTTATTAGACTTTGTGCATGATATAGATTGAAATGTATCTTCTGTAGGAATTTTATTCACTGGGTGTAATAAAAGATTAGTAAACTATTTGATACTAAAAATGTTATATTTTCTATAAATAATCTTTATTACATAATGCTGTCAGGAGACAGCTGGTATGTCTATAATTCCATAAAGTTCATGATATCAACAATCAATTCATACAAAGTAGCATTATTTTTAAAACTGTGAACATTTTAATTTTGTCATACTAACCAGTTTGCATGTACTTTTTTATCATGCTGCTTAACAAATATTGGCAATTTTCTGATGTTGATACAATAATAGTACATCTGTATTTGTATGTCTGACATCTTTAAAATATACATTTTCTTTGGTTATTGATAGAATTAAAACTATATCAAGTGGAAATTCATACTTCTAGTTTGAACCCATAATAAAGCAAAGAAATATACCTCTAAAAAATCCTAATTTTTTCTATGTAAAAAAAATGAAAAGATTTTTTTGTTGGTAAATGTATCTATAGTGGTGATATATAATAACTTATGCAAAGTAAACTATTTCATTTCACCCAAGATGAAAGGAATAGGTAGAAATTTTAAGTTCATATTAATTCTGGACTGATTTAACTCTCAGCATCTTTGGTTGGCCTTATTTGTATAATGTATGCATTGCACATTCTTCACACATGATCGTAGAGAAAACAATGGCGTTGGTAAGTTTTGAAATAGAGTTCACTGACTGTGTAGCTATAAAAGGAATAAAGACCTATCAGACAAATTTCACTATGCTTGATCATGTGCGAGACATTAAAGGGTAGTTAGATATGCACAGATCCAAGAATTGCTGGAAAAATAGCACATAGTATGCTAATAAGACAGTCACATGCACATAGTATGCTAATAAGACAGTCACATGCACATGGTATGCTAATAAGACAGTCACATGCACATGGTATGCTAATAAGACAGTCACATGCACATGGTATGCTAATAAGACAGTCACATGCACATAGTATGCTAATAAGACAGTCACATGCACATAGTATGCTAATAAGACAGTCACATGCACATAGTATGCTAATAAGACAGTCACATGCACATAGTATGCTAATAAGACAGTCACATGCACTCAGCTCATTCCAGAAAAAAAGTTTTTAAAAAGACAGGCTGTATTTTGAAACTATTTTCCTTTATTTCTCTTCAATTATAGTTTTTTGCATGCATATTAAAAATTGTTTTAGAGCATATGTACCTTTAAACCCATATGTGGTGACAATGTGAAGGGCCTGGGGGACAAAATCTGAACTCATTTGAATCTACACTTCCCGTTATTTAACCCCAACTGTGCCTCCATCCTGCCCCTGAAGGTTCAGGTATTTAAACAAGGGCAATTTTTCATTATAGTTCAACAGATTTCACCCATCTGATTCTTGAGAAGATGATTTTCAAAGATTTATACATAGAGATTTACACATATACAGTATAATCTGTCTAAACCGGCTATGTGTGGTTCCAAAGAAATTGGCCGGTTTGCACAGAGTCCGTAGTGCAGAATGTTGACAATAATGAGAGCTGCTTCCCTTGTATTCACTATCTATGCATACGTGTGTAATGATTGCTAACGTTTTAATATATCACAAAAGAATTCAAAATGTAAAAATATAAATGTCAGTGTTTAATTGTCATTTGAAAAAGTTTCAATTTTTATTAAACAGTTTAAAATCTGGGAATTATTCGCGCAATTTTCTGTTGGAAAATTGACGATTTTGTCTACATCATCGCCGTTATCAAGTGCTACATTATGTACGTTCGTCAAGTTTGTGTTGTGTTCGTTTAAAATTTGTCTTTCCCAGCTTTCATTGTAAATGTATCGCTTTCAACTGTCTCAATTTGTGAAACGGAAACTAATGCAATGCCGAGTGATCGACCGGACATGGCGAGTTGTGCTAACTAACTGCATATCATCACTGTCTGATTCGCCGTAGAGCTCCGAGAAGTCAACGAGGGGAAACCCTGCTTTTGGAAAACATAACGGGATTGTTGCCGATTTTGTTTCATTCCAAGAATGTATCGAATTCATCGATTAATTGAACGTTGTCTTTTAATGTCAGTTCTCGTCTGTCGTTAGGGGGAGCGCCATTACCTCGTGCGTGGTGCTGTCATAATTGAAAAGTGCACTCCCTAAAAATCAGGTTTTATTTTAAACTGATCGAGACTCCTCGCCAGTTGCACTATTTTACTTACCTGTGGCTTCCCTTGAGACACCCTTTGTGTACACCGCGTGTGATCGGCCGAATACGGACAGGTTGGTCATCGTGGGGTGGCAGGTTTAAATGTGATAATTAGAGCTAATTACGAGCAGTTGGGACCTTGTGTACACCGAATACAATTGACCGCAACAATTAGGGTGGTGTATCATCGAGGGGCCGGTTTACACAGGATAATTAAAGTTAATTGATAGCAGTTGGGACTGTGTAAGCCGGCCGATATACAGAATACGCAGTATCCGGAGTACAGGGAATTATTAATAAAGGATTTGTTAAAGAAATGTTAGGGACTATATTTTGTGGCCGGAATTGACAGAGCGCCGGAGTACTCAGAGGCCGATTTGGACAAATTACACTGTATTTTTATCGAGAATTTTGTGGTCCCATCCTGTCCCCAGGGGTCATGATATAGAGCACCATATAGATTCAAACAACCTAAATAATGTCTGCATATCGTCCTTGTCACTCAAGAGAAACAGCTCTTCTAATGGTACACCACAATATTGTGACAGCACTGGATAAAGGTTCTTGTGTTGCCTTGGTGATGCTAGATCTTTCAGCAGCTTTTGATGTTATAGACCATCAAATTCTCATTAAGCGACTGGAGGTATCATTTGGTACTTACATGGATCAAATCTTACTTAACTGGTCGTAATCAGAAAGTGGTCGTAGGAACTGCAAAGTCTAAGGACTTTCTGCTTCCATATGGAGTGCCCCAAGGGTCAGTTCTGGGACCAAGACTTATGCAATGTTTGCAAAACCGATTGGTGAAGTCTGCCGCAGACATCATATCATGTATCATTGCTATGCTGACGATACCCAGGCATACTTAGTTTTTAGACCTACAGATACATGGAATGCTATCTCATCGCGGCTACAGTAATGCTTAGCAGATATAAAATCTTGGATGAACGTCAACCTGCTGAAATTAAACGAAGAAAAAACTGAATTTATAGTGTTTACTTCGAAACATTCAAACGTTTCACCATCTTTTCAACTGTCTTTTGGAAATACCATTATTTCCAACTCGGACTGTGTTCGAAACCTTGGTGTTTTCTTCGACAGTGTAATTTCTTTTAAAAATCATATTAGTTCCATCTCTCATTCTTGTTATTATCATCTACGGAATATTGCACGGATTCGTTCTTTCATCAATGATGATGCCTGCAAGACACTTGTATGTTCTCTTGTGTTATCACGCTTCGACTATGGAAATGCACTATTTAAAGGGCTACCCCAAACAGATCTGAGCAGGCTACAGACAATCCAAAACTCAGCAGCTCGACTTGTTGCCCGGGTCAGGAAGCATGACCATATATCATCGGTGCTTGTGTCCTTGCACTGGCTTCCGGTTGATTCCCGTGTTGAATACAAGATTTTACTACACACATACAAGGCACTAAACAATGTATAACCATAACAAGTTCAAGCCCCATTGACAGTGATGTTTTGTTTTTTTATTTATTTAATTTTTTATTATTCGTTTTATTAACAATAATCATTATACTTAACAACATTTTTTTTCATTATCAAATTAAAGATTAGTACAAAAACATAATAAATGAAACGAGAAATCAGAAACCTAACAATAGATTCAATCAAATGAAATGGCCGGTTCAACTGTTAACTCACGACGACAGACAATTGCAATAGATCACCTGAGTTTACTCAGGTGACCTAAAAATCAAAATATGATTGAAATGGATTGAGAAATAAATCAAATATATAAAAGAATAAATAAAACAAATTATGACTATATATAAAAACAGTAATGACCAACAGATCCTTCAACTATGCATGCAAGTATGAGAGCGGATCTAACATCTAATTTTAATTTGATTGTTGTATTTGCTTCAATTTTAAATCTAGAGAAATCTGCATTCATTTTTTAAACAAAAATTAATAAATTAATAATTATAAATTATTTGTCATATTTCAATTGCCTCTGCCATTTTCCACACCTTCTGTACAAATGTCGATTTCAAATACCCGGATTAGCTTAACCTCGAGTGGATCTAACATCTAATTTAAATTTGATTGTTGTATTTGCTTCAATTTTAAACCTAGAGAAATCTGCATTCATTTTTGAGAGACAAATATTAAAATTTTATAAACACCCCTTCTGTCATATTTCAACTGCCTCCGCCAATTTCCACATCTTCTGTACGAATGTTGATTTCAAATACCCGGATTAGCTTAACCTCTATTGTGGTAAAAAAAAAACTTAGAATTTGCGTAGAATGTACAAGTTATATGCAGGTAGGTCTTTACATTATGCACAGTTCTGATAAACAATTTTGATGAAAACATTTTTATTTGAAAAGAGAAACTTAATTAAACTAATGTAACAAGACAAATAAATTATTCCTAATACAAAAAAAAGGAGGGGGGGAGAAAAAAAGGAGAAAACCAAGGGCAGAGATATACATGTCTCTGCACTTGCTGGAAACTATCAAGAGTGTTAAAATGATATCGGATTTTGCTCTGCATGGTGGTTTTATAATAACTTTTTTCTTTCGATTATTTACAGATATTCACTGTTGGAAGTCCGTCTTAGAGACATTTTGAAATAATTGCTCGAATTTCCAACGTCCACCTCTTTTACATCCCATACTGAAATGACTTGCACATTTTGCAAGGTCTGCTCGTTTCTAAGGGTGTGGTTTGAACGACCTGCACATTTCTTTGGGCGTGGCTTGATCATGTATGGAACTTGAATGAAACGGTTTGTACGGAATGCTGAATGGTCTGCACGAAACGGTGAACAGTCTGCATGGAACGGTGAATGGTTTGCACGGATATACCCGTGGGATCATGAAATTTACAATTTTGGTAGAAGCCCTCCTGCTTTACATCCCTATATATGCATTTAGTTTTTCTTACACATGTGCGGTTGTACAGAAGATCTTTGAAAATTGGTAAATTTTGGTAGTTTTATACTGCCTCTAAGGCTCCAGGGGTGCAAGAGTCCTGAAATTTACAATTTATGTCCTCCTTGTCCTAAAGATGCTTCATACCAAATTTGAAAAGAATTGGAATGGTAGTTATAAGAAGAAGTCAAAAATGTTCATTGTTAATGCATGACACAGATCATATTGCAAGAGTTTACTCAGGTGACCTAAAAACCTGTATTAAGACATTCCCCATCATACATGTATGTGACTGTTTTCGTTTCTCCATTGGAAAGTCTCTTAATACAGGTTTGACAGTATATGATTACAAGTCTAAATATTGTACCTGAAAGTAAGGTTTTCAACACATTGCACTGCTCCTTTTAAAATTTCTTCACTGGTTGTATTTTCCATAATCAGTGGAAATAAAACTCCTTGTGGCCCAAGTAGCACTTCATGAAACTACAAATGAAATTCAATCAAACACTGAACAATGCTAGAGTTGCTCACAGTGAAAACATTTCTAACCATATGGATACTATAAATCACAGACTCTAGCTAGCTAACCTGACTTAATCTATCAACATTTTCATAAACCACCGCTCCCAACGTTTGGAGAATCTCAGCTGTAGCCCAGTGGGATATTCTCTGTATAGCTTTTACTAGAAATTCGGTGGCACTCCACAAAACCTGCTCTTCCATAGACAGCTATAAATAAATATATCAAAATGGATAAATACACCTGTCCAAGGAAAGCAAACATTATTCAAATGATTACTTCCAGAAATTTCAGGTTTTTGCAATGCTAAAGAATAAACTCTGTGTGTATGTACAAATCAACAAAATCCCAAACTCATGTGAAATTTGTAGAATCAAAATGATGCCGCAATATCTGATCAACTACATATGGTGACTAACAATATTACAAAATTTGAAAAAAATCCGTTGAGCAGTTTTGGAGGAGTACGTTGCATCCACAAAGTGGTCCTACAATGTATCATGCACAAATTCAACCAAGTCCCATAGCTCCTGTAAAATTTGTCGAATCAAAATAGCAGTGAAATTTGATCAACTACATTTGGTGACTAACAATCCTACAGAATTTAAACAAAATCCGTTGAGCGGTTTCAGAGGAGTTCCGCATTGCGGTGGGGGACAAAAAAAAATAACTTGATAAAAAATGCTAAAGCATGCGCATGTACATGTATGAATGTGCATTATTTTTTAACTTGCTATTTTGACACACTTATAACTTCTAAATTTCTTGCAAATATGTGCATGCAAGTGTGCTGAATTTCAATTGGATTACACTAAATCATGTATATTATACTGATTTGTTTCATTATGAAATATTTACCTTCTGGTGTGTCCAGGGGTCCGTGTTTGCCCAACTATCTATTTTGTATTGCTTATAGGAGTTATGAGATTGATCAGTGTTCGTTATCTTCGCATTTCATTCACTAAATCTTTTTTCTTATATTTCTTTTGAAACTGACATTGCTTTCATCATGGACAATGAATACATGTTTGTTGCAAACTAGTTTGATTCGGCTTTTTAGTACTACAGGTCTTCGTAATGATTGATGGAAATTTTTAGTACTAGCTATACCTGTGTAATCATTAATTACCAAATATGGAACGTCATTAAGGTCAAAGGGTGGATTGGCTGTTCTGTTTAACGTAACGAATAGGTCAATCATAGGATATTTTAGTACTTAAATCTACTTTATACTTTTAAACAAGAGGCCCATGGGCCACATCGCTCACCTGAGTTACCTTGGCCCATATTTAAAGATTTTCACTACATTTTCGCATATAAAACTTTGATCCCTATTGTAGTCCCAACTTACCCCCCAGGGGCCATGATGTTTACAAACTTTAATCTGCACTATGTCAGGAAGCTTTCATGTAAATGTAAACTTTAATGGCCCATTGGTTCTTGAGAAGAAGATTTTTCAAGATTTTCCCTATATATTTGTATGGAAAACTTTGATCCCCTATTGTGGCCCCATCCTACCCCCGGGGGCCATAATTTTTACAAACTTGAATCTGCACAATATCAAATGTCAGGAAGCTTTCATGTAAATTTCTACTTTCCTGGCCCAGTGGTTCTTGAGAAGATTTTAAAAGATATTCCCTATATATTTGTATTTAAAACTTTAATCCCCTATTGTGGCCCCATCCTACCCCCGGGGGTCATGATTTTTACAAACTTGAATCTGCACTGTCAGGAAGCTTTCATGCAAATTTGTACTTTCCTGGCCCATTGGTTTTTAAGAAGATTTTAAAGATTTTATCAAGTCAAAAATGTAATTTTAAAAAGTTTACAGACGGACAACAACAGGCGATCAGAAAAGCTCACTTGAGCTTTCAGCTCAGGTGAGCTAAAAAGAGAGTTATCTAAATCCGTAATGATTTCTAATAATGTTTTAACATAATTTGGAAGTTTTGAAGGTCAAACAATAATTGCAAATTTGGGAATACTCATTATGGCTAAAATAAGGAATGCAAGGTCAGAGCCTTGCAACGAGGGAAACGAAGTGTATTTCAATCAATCATACAACAGAAAATATCTCATCGATTTTTACTGGACTAGATCTTAAGTATGTCCAATAACACTTTCACTACTGTAGTTTTTGAATGACGAACCCTTACAAGTAGAATTGCTTTTAATGCTAGAAGTAAGGATGGTACAAGGTGTTTTATTACATATGTCTCATTTTCAATTCTTGAATCTTCATAAAATATTTGTTAATTTGAAATAAGATACTATTATATAGCAATTACAAAAGGTCCACAGGCCTTATAGGTCACCTGAGTGTTATCTAAAAGTATCACTAGCTCCAAGAGCTATGGAACCTATCATGATTTTCCTGTTCTGCATATTTATCAAAGATAAATTCTAATATTCAGCAGCAATATAAAACAAGATTTGTTCTTAAAACACAAATTCTCCTGAAAAATCCCATACTAATGAAAGACTTTACATGTTATATAAATGACTATATTTTGGACCTTTGGTTGTGAAATTCACAATTTTGGTACATCCTTTTTTGCTTCTCCTAAATATGCATTTAGTTTTCATATAGTATCAAAGTTTCCCAGTTCACTTTCGGAAGGTTGGTGGTCTCTTCCCAGTCTCTCCCCAGGTACATTGTATCTGGGTTCTCTCTTCCACCAATAAAAAACTGGGTGCCACCAGATAACTGAAAAATTGTGGAGTGTGGCAAAAACATCAATCAATCAATCAATCATACAGTGTCAGCAAAGTTAAAGAAGTCTTTCAAATGACAAAGACAATAATCACTATAATAATTTTGGCCCCATCCTGGAACTAAAACCCCAACCCAATGGGATCATGAAAGGATATCCACTCCTTCTAAATATCCATTTAGTTTCAATTTAGTATCAATAGCATTCAAGAAGATATCATCTAACAAATTTTTCACACATAAGCACTACATACCAAGTTTAGTCCCACCCTGGAGTCAGAACCTATACCATAGGGATCATGATAATTACAATTTTGGTAGAGGCCTTCCTGCTTTACATGAAAATGCATTTAGCTTTCCTTGCAAATGTGCAGTTGTAGATTTTGAAAATTGGTCAATTTTTGGCAGTTTTGCCCCGCTCCTAAAGCCCTGGGGGTGCAGGAGTTCTGAAATTTACAATTTATTTCCCCCTTGTCCCAAAGATTTGCAAAGAATTGGAACTGAAATTTAATGTTCAATTGTTAACACAAAATGGACGATGACAGATGAATACCAATAGCAATATGTCATCTGAGTGATTTCGGTGACCTAAAAATGAAAGTGGGTTGATTGAATCTGACACCTTTATATTATTGCATACACTGTACCAAAGATTGACAATCATGAAAGTCTGTTGCAGATAAAGTAGGAGAACACTTCTGGGGTACATAATGATGTTAGAAATCACAAAACAGCAAAATATAATATACATTTTAAAGATATATACTGTAAAGGACTTTAATTTCGCGGGGCTAAAATTTTGCGATTTTTATCGTTTGGTATTTCAATGGTTTAAATTTTGTGCATAAAAAATCCCTTCGAATAGTTGGTGTTTACTCCCTATTTCATGCTTACTATGATTACCTCCCAAATCTTGTATAAAACATTGTATATATATGTATTTACCTTCAGATAAGTGTTCACCATTGCTGATAATAAGAGTTTTCCCTTAAGCTATAAAATAAATACTACCACTTGTAATTATAAGTTATGCTTATTTTTAATTCCTGAGGTCGTGTTTATTTTTGAATCCCAGAGGTCATTTACATTTGTCAGTGATGTCATCTTGATTCCCTGAACCTTTATTTTTAAGAAATAAGATACTATTTTAAAATATCTATCGCGATATAAATAAGGGTTAGTCACATGATCAAATTTGATCATGTACCAACCCATATTTATATCCCAATAGATATTTTAAAATGATACCTTATTACTTATATTTACATTTTTGACCGATAACCATTGCTGAATTGTGTTAACAACACGTTTCCATACATTTCACATTGTTGACCTAAATAACGCTTCGTTCAAAATGACAAAAACACAAAACAAAATTCCATCAAATGAAGAACTGTTTTAATTATTAAGATCGACGCTCAATATTTGGAAGATTTTGACTAGTCTTCAAATAAAAAAACCAAGCATTAAAAACATCCTTCCAAAAAACATTGCTTTTAACACATAATTGTTCCACAATAAAACTATCTCCAAAGTCATATAATTTCTTTAAAATATCATTTCCATACATGGCAAAAAAAATATTCATCCATGGTTTCTGACAGTTGGACCTAGTAAGCCTTTTAATCCAAGAGCATTTCAATGATGTAATAAAATTGCTTATATCAACCATCTTGATACCACCCGATATATAGTCTTGTGTTATCACAGACCTCTTAACTTTATCTACACTAGATTTCCATAGGAATTCAAAAATAATTTTGTATAAATAAGAGATTGTTTCTTTCTTTGGAGTAGGAAGTGATATAAACAAATGATTCAATTTTGGAATAAGCAAGATTTTAATGACAGTAGCCCGCCCAATGGGAGTAAGAATCCTTCTTTTCCACTGTTCAGTAAGAGCAACGATTTTTGGTATTTGAATTCCATAAACTTTATAATTTTATATGCTAAACAATACATATTTATCTGTTTAATGCAGAATAAAGAACCAAATCTTGTTAGATTACTATGTCACTTAAAGTTTAAATATCATGTAGAGAAATATGCTGCAATTCAAGCATTTAAAATACATAACTTTGATAAAATATGGATGAAGTGGGAAAATATTTTTGCAATTGAGTAATTAATACTACATGTACTTGTCATTATTTTTAGTACATGTATTATTGTTATTATTATTACTTTCACTATTGTACAGCAAGTAACCTAAACCACAGGGAGATGTATGCATGTATGAAAGGTATGTTTGTGTAAGTGTTTGATGTATGAAACCAAAAAAATAAATAAATTATAAAAAAAAAAAAAAAAAAAAAGATCGACGCTCAAAAGCAAGTATATCAACAAAGACATATTATAAATTAACTCAGGAGTATATGATTGAAAACTCTTCCTTATGTGAACAAATTGGTAATTTTGGAAAAACTGTTAAAAATGTATTGTGAAAGGGGGTGCAAAATATTGCAGTTTTGATGCACCTTTGAAAGTTGAAGACGCAGTTGTTGAAGACCCACTTTGAAATATATTCTGTGGACATTACAGAGTCAACAGAAGGCTGAGGTGGAGGAACATGAAGAACAGGGCGGCAGTCGTCAGGTGTAGGCAAATCATTTATAGACAGGACAGAGGATGCAGATGATCTCCTGAAAGAACTGACATCGCAGAGGAAGTGGAAGTGCACAAAGGTAATTGGGACGATTTTGATTTGGATTTGTACTTGTTGACATACATGAGCTCATTGAACGCTTCTATTGACTCGATAAATTTCTGTTATAGATTTTCAATGACGCCTCACCTCCAGGCAGTGTGGTGTGTAGGTCTTAATGCACTTTGACGACTTACAAATATCGACCATAAATCCTGTGAATGACCTTTTTGCTAAATCAAAGTTGCCTAATTCAGCCATTGTTTACATAAGGGTGACCAGGGTGTAGCAGACGAAATTTTAGACATACATTAGTAAGACATTGTTTTGCATGTTTTGCAGAAATGTTTTTATTATTGATGAAAGTCCACTGCTTGGAATACAAATAAATTCATAAATACATTTTTTGATGTTGATTTCATCTATTGATAGACTTCTGTAGTAAGTGGAAGCAATCACTAGATGTGTATTGCCTTAATAAAAATAGTACCTGTTACCTACTTTTAACAAATGTTCATACGCACAGCCGTGACCTTTGTTGATCCCGTATAGGTATTTATACACTGATAGATATGTATTGCTCGTAATAAATAGTGTTATATAAAAGAAAACAGTTGAAAATCTAAATATTGTTAAATAAACAACAACTTGGGTTTTGTGAATTAACCACATGTTAATCAATTGATAGCTTGGGTATAATAATTGATTCAGAGTGCTGACTAAACAAGATCACAGCCAAACTATTACCATGCATTTTAAAAACAAAAGTGTTAAGGATGATAATTCCCAAAATATCTATGCTCGACCAACATCAAAAGTAGGAATCGCGTTGTAATCAAAAAATGTAGTCATTGAATAAAGGTAAAATTTCCTGAATATGTAATGAATGTACATAATAAAGATTACTTCGTCAATTATAAACTTCAGCAAATATTTTTAAATATGCAATATCAAGTACAGATATAGACTGAGCTAGAATCATTATATGTTAATTTTAATGAACCAATATACTTTGAACAGAAGTGCACTTTGCAATGGTTTTATTTTTGCAATCATCAATATAATTGCAAATATAGCAAAAAATAAAACCCAAGCGAATATTTCCCCCTTTACAGTAATAAAACTGAACTGTCTTTCTGTAAGACCAATTCAACTTAATTAGTAGATTATCATCCGGGGTCACAAAAAAAATATGGTGCAGGTGGGAGGATTTTATGTTTTAATTTTCATTTTCCGAGAGAAAAAAATCAATGACAAAAGGCATCACACAAAGTGTTAAACAAGTCAACATTCAAAGAATACTTGGCAGAAGATATGAAACCAACATTCTGTGACTTTAATTATTCCCTCATGTCACTGGGAAACAAGTTTGATTGAAATCGTAACTTTTGCGAAATTAAAAAAAATCGGGGTGAGCCCTTTTTTGAGGGGCGGGCGGGGATAATAATCTATCAATTAATTTTAATTGGCCTAAACTACAGGTATCAATTAACTTCTTCACAAATTCTCCTCAGCATCTAGCTACAGATATCTCACCGGCAATTATTTTCACTACATATTACTATATAGGGGAAAAACTGATGACAAATAACGCTGTTGAAAATGTGCTATCTTTACCTGTTTTGTCTGCTAACACCAGAAAGACAACACCTTACACAGCATTTCCTAAATTTTTTACAAACAAGACTACCCTCAAATCCACAAGTTTTTCACATGTGTGACAGTGTAAACAGCCATAGTGCACCTCAGGAAGTAGCCTAAGCTACCAACATCAAATATTTCCTTTGTAAACAATTGATTATTTCTACAAATTACACAAAATTTATTAATCAGGGATACAAAAATTAGAGATGGGCAATCGGGGAAAAAACATTAATCGATGATTGGATTAATCGGATGTACCTTTTCGATTGATTAATGGAAAAATAATCAAATTCTAATGATTTCAAATTTATGGCATAAATATATTAAATTTACGATGTGAATCGTTTCAGTTATAGCGACCGACAATCGAAAGTCGGCGACAATCGGTACATCACTAACAAAAATTAAGAGAAAAATAGCACATGAAGAAAACTATTCTTTTAAATATGCATGAAAGTATAATTGATAAAGTTTTATCATTTCGATTGGACAATTACCAGTGTGATACCTACATGCACAGCTACTTTTCTTTCAGTTTCCACTTTTTATTCTGAGCAAATCATAATTCTGGTGTGTATAAGACTTATAAATAGTTCATCCCTACACGGGTCTATGTTTCACAAACATTAAACAAATAATCAGAATTTAAATATTCCAGTAATTTCAAAACAATTTTAAAATTCTAATCCCTGAAATTTTACTTGTTGTTTTGCTGTTAGGCTGTGAATAATCTGGCATGCTTTAACAGATATCTGCTCCTCAAAAACTGGTATTATTCTGCAGACATGCTGGATCAATTTGTTTGCATCCTGAAAAGGAACATTCTTAAATTAATCATTGGTTGCTTGTGGGGAAACTTTTAAAAGAGATTTTCTATGTAGACCTAGTTCATGCATGCAGTCAAACAGCAAATGCTTTTGCTAATGAAAATTAGTGAGATTCAGTTCATCATGAGGTCTAGTGTATACTAGGGCTGAAACGATTCACCGAAATATCGATACTGTTCAATATAAACCCTCGATTCAATGTTCAATTCATTGCCTCGATTTTCGGTGCAATACGCTTATTACAAACTGGTTCAGTAGAATACATCAGGTTCGGCCTGTAATGATTTTGTTACCTGCATGAGGGGCCAAATAGCATTAAATAACGTTCAGACTGTTGTTTACCTTGAGTCTTACGAAAATGATAATAAACTTAATCAATTTAAACTACAGAGTCAACATGCATCTTATCATTTGGCAATTTGGAAACATTTTGCTTTTAAAATTATGCATGTGAATCTTGGTAATTAAACTTTTCTTCAATGTTATTATTGGTTTCTTCTGTAAATTGTATCGTATTGAAAGTATTGAATCGTGACATAAGTATTGCAATATGTATCGTATCGTCAAGGGGGCGTATCGTTTCAGCCCTAGTGTATACAATGAGAATTCAAGATTTAGCAGCACATTGATCTAAGAAAATCATGTAAAATTATTCCAAAACAAAAATATGGTTACCAAAGCAGACAGATAAGAGAGACATGCTTAATTTCTTACAAAGTACATTCATCATGATCACCTTTGCAATCAGCACAGTGGTGTACACTTTTCCACACAAAGTCAAGAGTAGGGGTGGATCCAAAAAAATTCCAAAAGGAGATGGGGGACCCAAGTTGGTAAATTTTGGGTCCAAAAAGGAGGGGAGTGTTGAAGACTCAACAAGGCAAAAATGCCTATTTTTGTTAACAAGAGGCTTGAGGCATTATCGATCACCTGAGTATAAGTTAAACACATCATTAGCCCCAAGGGCTATGAAATATAGAATAGTTGTTTTTAGACCCATCCATGAATCAAGACCATGCAATTGTGAAATTTAAAAATTTTGGTACGCCATTTTCTGCTTTACATATGTAAGACTCTAAAGTGCGATGGTCGCTCCATAGTGCGATGGTCACGCCAAAGTGCGATGGTTTGTTAACGTTACGGATGCCAAAGTCCGATGGTGCTGAGTTCAATAACGTTTGTGACGTCGCGTCATTGTGACGTCATTCTTAACATCTTTCAAAATGTTTTATTATACACCAGTCAAAGACAGGACGTATTATGATATGGTGACCGTGTCCGTCTTAGCACGAAACGTCCATAGGGGCGAAACATCCCGAATTCGTTTTCAAAATGAATCGTTGCTCCCCCCCTGTCTCAATTTATTGACAGAATGAGAGCCCTGCAAGTTGCAACACATTTAAACAAGGAATGTGTCAAGAGGCTTCTGACTTGGAAAGAAGCTATGGAAAGGAAAGGACTGAGAGTGAATGCAGGCAAAACCAAGATCATGATCTGCGGTACAGGTCTTGACCTACTTCAGGACTCAGGCAGCTTCCCATGTGCTGTCTGTCGTACAGGTGTAGGCAGCAATAATATTTTCTGCAATGGCTGCAAGCACTGGGTGCACAAGAAATGCAGTGGGCTCATGCGCCTGTCTGTGGACCCTGACTTCAGATGTTCAAGATGCAGAGGAACTGTTCGCCCTCTTGACGGCAGGCCGCAGAGTGATATCCAAGTTGGTATGGACAAGTTGGAGGTTGTAGGCTCCTTCTGCTACCTCGGAGACATGCTTTCCGCAGCTGGTGGCTGTGACCTTGCAGCCACTACGCGTGTGAAGACTGCTTGGAAAAAGTTCAGGGAGCTGCTACCAGTCCTGACATCACGCCACCTGTCGTATAAGACCCGTGGTCGAGTGTATAACACCTGTGTACGGAGCGCTATGCTCAATGACAGTGAGACTTGGGCACTGACCAAGCCAAATCTTCATCGCCTACTACGCAATGACAGGGCCATGATAAGACAGATCTGTAACATCAAGCCTGAAGATATGGCCACTGTAAGTTCAACTGAATTGCTGGGGCGGCTTGGCATCGACGACCTCGACCTCATCTTAAGGGAAAGGAGACTCCGCTGGTATGGCCACGTTGTCAGATCCAGCAGTGCAGTCAAGTGCGCTCTAAATATACAAGTTCCTGGGAGACGTAGAGTTGGTCGGCCAATGCTATCTTGGAGAGAGCTGACGGAGAATGATCATAGAGAATGGAAGCTCTCAACTGCCGACCCTCAAGACTGGAAAGAATGGAGATCTGAGGTGAGATCTGCCATGCGTGCAGCCAACCAGATACCTGGAAGGGGGCCCACTAGTGTGGACACTACCCGTGATACTGCACGGAAATAAAAAGGAACCGACAACAACAACAATTAGTACCAGTAGTTCATACCGAGCAAAGCTCGAACAGGCTGAAGGCCCATCCGCGAAGCAAGGCTCTAAAGGTAACATGTATGTAAAAGAAAAAAAATATGAGAAAATCAGCAAAGGAATAGAGATAATCTCTACATACGTTCACTGAAAATTTTGTGATCCATATGGGTCCATATGCCGCCATATTGTTTTGTGATCCATATGGGTCCATATGCCGCCATATTGTTATGTTCATAATTGAGTTGCTTCTACAGTTATTCGTGTTTTAATTTTGAATGCCAAAAATACAAGATTGACGTGTAATTTGTAATTCAAACACTCAGTTTGTTAAAAATGAATGATATGATTATTATTGTTACAGTTTTTAACCAATCATCATATAGAAAAGAGTAATGTGACTAAATAGATGAACGGGAGTTTCTTTAAATGAATACGATATATTTACGCTTACCTTTACACCACTTTGAATTTATTAGTTAATCTTTGTTCAGTTTCAACTGTCTTTTAAATTGCAAACGGGATGTATTGTTGTTGTTTATAATTGTTTGATTTGAAAGACGAAGAAAAAATAGTCTACATGTGACGTCACAATGCACGATTTACGTCGGCTGGTGCTATTTTCCCGCCTTAAAGGAATAGGCGGATCATGTAATTATCCTCATAATTTCATAAGTAATACATATTTTTAAATGAATTATAATTTAACAGAATTATGATTATCACTTGGGACACGCCAATGACCATTTCATGCTTCGCTCGGTCCAACGGTTACACCGTATATGTATTATGTTTTTAAAACTACTGATAATTTTTACTTTTGTGTGTTTTACTTTCGTATCATCACAGTTGCAGACAGGGTTGGCAAAAAAGTGGTCAATATGAGTATTGACCGGGCCGGTGGTCAATACTGGTTAAAACCGGTCAATACTGGTTAATACTGGTCGATTGAAGATTATTTGGTCATTATAGTCTGTATTATTTATTCTAAATGTTGAAGTGACCATTATGGTAAATATACTGTAATGCATAATATGCACTATCAGTTTATAATGTACTTATAAGTCATAATATTAAATAAATAATGTACAATTGACTCTGTTGAATTGGGGAAGATGTAAAAGTTTCTGTTCAAATTCCTTAGTTTAACAAGAGAACTACCTATACAAGTATTGTTTCATCAATCTTCATTTTAACTGTTGAATAAACATTTGAGGGGGTGTGTTGGTGATGTTTTCATAACAATAACAGGCACACTGGTCATCTCTGGTCCCAGCCTATCCTTATTAACACCTGTCAACTCTGCTTCCTGTGCTCAGGTAATGTCCAGCTACCTTTCATTCTTAATCTGTCCAGGTCTGTTACCAATCTTCAAGCTATGCTATAGAACTGTGACCCTCTGGTAGGTACTGAAGATATTTCGGTCAGTTTCAACAAACCAAATATATTTAACTTATGAAATTACATTTGATTATCTAATGAAAAATATTAATCAACAATTAATCCATATAATGAAAAGACTTAATTTATCTTTATCTTTGCAAGAAATGTACAAAAATAGGAAAATGGACAGTTTAAATCACAATTGACCATTATTGACCAGTATTGACCACTTGGGGAGTATTGACCGGGACGGTTAAAACTGGTTAATACCGGGGGCGGTTTTGACCGCCCAACCCTGGTTGCAGACTATTAGTATTAAAACATAGCTTTCAAAACATATGTATATACATACCTCTTCATCCACAAACTTCTGAGCATAATCTAAAGCAATCAACTCGTCAATCAAAACATTGATATCAGTTTTTGAAGACACGTCGTCTCTATAAGTTACTCTGAGAAGTCTTTTCAGACAGTTCTGAAATGTAACTTTCTCGTTATGATTTTCCATCTTCCAAACGAGGAATTTTCGTTTTTAATCTCGATCCCGATTTGAAAAAATTAAGGGAGAAGTTACTGTTGTAGTTTAAATTTCAGTTGCATTTGCAGATAAAGGTTAAGATTTCGATTACATTTCATGGATTTTATTTTTTTTTATACATATTTTTCTTTAAATATATTGAACATATTAAAGAAATTTTAGATAAATAGTGATATTTCATATCGAAATAACTAAACCAATGATTACTCCATCTAACATGGCAGCTCCCTTGAAAGTCTGTCGGCTTTGCTGTCAAAGGGAAAAACCAATTACAAGCATTATTTTTAGGCTATTGTCCACAAATTCAGCTGGATGTGAAGATAAAAGAACAAAAAGAGAAACTAAAGACACTCATTTTGGATTTGAAACTGTTGCAGAAGATGAGAAGGAAGATAGAGGTAGGATAGTCTGAAGTAATCCGAGATTCCTCTGACTCTTAACCCCGCTTTTATATTGTGACATCTGCGGGGGAGAGTCAGAGTGAACTCCATATTGAAGAATGGGAATTCAGCGACACCAGCTGGTGTCACTGCTTTACCTACCTCTTACAACTTTCTATCGCGGATCTGTATTCCAAGACGCGATTATTCAGTTATCGCAAGATTAATCTACAAATAAATCATGATTAATACGATGCTATCGCCGTTTAAACGGCGTTAACACCAACAAATGAAGCATCACTTGAATTACGTTGTTGCCTCGCCATTCGATTTCTATGCACATAAACACACAAATTTCCATGTTGATGTTAACACCGCTTAAACGGCGATAGCATCGTATTAATCTTGATCTATTTGTTTATCAATCTTCCGATAACTTAATCCTTACGTCTTGGAAGATAGATCCGCGAAATAAAGTTGTAAGATGTAGGTAAAGCAGCAACACCAGCTGGTGTCGCTGAATTCCCACTTTTCAATAAGGAGTCCGCTCTGACTCTCCCATGCACATATCACAATATAAAAGCGGGGGTAAGAGTCGGAGGAATCTCGGATTAGAACTGAAGTAGCATTGAAGTTTCGAACTGCACATGCCATCAGGTCAAGCACATTCTCTTGATTTAGCTATATAGCTTTAATATGTCTTGGGCATGACCGTTTTTGAGGGCGAAGCAAAAAGTATTGGGATTAGAATCTATATGCATAACAGGACAAAAAAAAAATATCCCAAAGTTAGCACCTAAAGTGTGAGGACGGAGCTCTATCAAATCATCCTAACTTAAGACAATTGATCCGCCTATTCATTAAACGCGGGAAACATAACGCAATTGATCTAAACAATGCATTGTGACGTCACATACAGCGTAGGTGTTTAGCAAATTCACGAACATAGGAGACATTATACAGGGCTCCGCGTTAATCAAAGAGTGATTATATAATATATGATTAAGAAAATAAGATTTACATGCTGTTGCGAATTTCATGTAAAATCTCAGAACGACATGAACTTGGGTACACGAGATTCAAAATGGAGAAATACATGTCCACGCGCTCGTATTAGAATCGACGCCATTTGGACCAAAATTTACAAATTCCATAGGTATAGTTTCATTTTCAGTCATTAGTTTATTGTATATTTTCCTTTTAAACATGTATATACGTGTTACCTATAGGGAGAGCTTCGCTCTCATGGCCCGAAGGGCTTCGCCCTCTATTAAGCTATATAGCTTTATAAAGCTATCTGAAATACCTTGGTTAAGCTAGTTTAGATTGAATTAGATTGAATTTCTCAAGTGCAGTGGTAAAGCCAAAAAGTTGCATAATAATTTTTGAATACTCTGAACTAACCACAACACTATTCTAATTAGAGTTCATAACAATACTACGTCGATTTAAGATTTCTCATGAAAAGAGAATTTCTTTTGTGTTGTTAACTGTCCAGGGCTCGAAATTAACATATGCCCGTCAGTCTGTGACGGGTTAAAAGTCTGGCGGACTGACTGATATTTGTTTTAGTTAGTCTGATGGGACTGGTTAATTTTCTAAAGCATCATTTTGGAAAATATACTTAATATGAAATTTTATACACATTTGGCATGCTTCGATCTGTAGATCTATATCAGATTCGTAAATATAAATCCCACATTTAAGTGTTACAATATTGTCTGAGGCATATTGAGTTAAATTTCATTTTAATAACATCAACGAAATATGTTTAATTATTTCTGGAAAACTCTGTTGGACTGATAAATTTTTCTGTGGACTGGTTGAAATTATGCCCCATCAGTCTGGCTGGACTGGTGACATAAAAAGTTAGCTTCAAGCCCTGCTGTCCACTACTCTGTGTGCATTGAAGCATAGCAAAGTATGATGACCTTGCAATGTGTAACATGTTTGCCAATCCATTATTCTGTTGATTCTTATTGACTATTCTATTCTGTAGATTGGATAACTGTCGCTCAACAACTAAATAATCCTAAACAGTTGACAATTGTGAATCAAAATTCTTCCTAAGTAGTTTAAGAATTATTTTTTGTTTACAATGTGTTGTACGGACTTCAAGAATGAAATATGTTCACTCAGTGAAATTCGACTTTTATGCTTTTAGAAATTAATTGGATAAAAGATTTGAAATAGCTAAATCAAGCTATCTCAAATAGCTTTATAAAGCTATATAGCTTAATTAATAAAGCTATATAGCTAAATCAGAGATTGTGCTGGACCTGGCTATTGCAAAGCTTTAAAAATCTTCTTCTCAAGAACCACTAGGCCAGAAAAGTGGAAATTTGCATGAAAGCTTTCTGACATAGAGTGATCTTCACAAGTCAAGGGTTA
Organism: Ostrea edulis; assembly: GCF_947568905.1. Lineage (NCBI taxonomy): Eukaryota > Metazoa > Mollusca > Bivalvia > Ostreida > Ostreidae > Ostrea > Ostrea edulis. Next base: position 58,919,421 of record NC_079164.1, read on the forward strand.
TTGATTCGTTACTTCACACTAACCCTTGACATCAATCGCTATATAAAAGTTGGGCTCATTAGACCATTACGCAATCCACTATGAATAAAACATCCAATGAAATCACTGCATCTTGTTATGGTGTACATGGATACAAATGACGCGATCTCATACTGCTGTATTGATAAACACACGCAATTGTAATATTTATACCACTAATTACGTTTATTGATAGTAGACCAAGTTTAGAAACCTTTTTGTTTAAGGAGGTACTCTACATCGTCATAATGGCTGACCTCCTTTTAAAATATGGATGAAAATATGAATATCAGCAATTTGTCTATTCATTTCATAAATTATCACCTAACTGAGTAACTCAGTCGACTTCTGAACTGTATATCTCGGGTTCGAGTCCAGCAGGAGTTTTAAAAAAAAAATTCAGATTTCTTTCTACTAAAACTGCATTTTTTGACAAAATAAAGTAAATTTGAAAGTTTTCAATTTCAAATATTATTGTACATATCCTCCACTTTTCATCCATATCAAATTTCTCTGGTTTAGCATACCTCCTTAAGACAATATTGCTTAAACGATTGAAATAGCCATAAATGTAGGTATCAATACACGTTTTTATTTGAATCTCTCGCTTCGCGTTGTTATAAATAGAACCGCATTCTCATTGCATGGTTCCCACTCTTTTGTGGAAACAGTCAGAATGAGGCCAACTTTTTGATAGTCAGTAGTACGAGGTAACAAATCAATAACCCTTGACTTGTGAAGATGACATATTAGAGTAGATTCAAGTTTGTTCAGAACATGGCCCCCAGGGCTAGGGTGGAGCCACAATATGGGATCAAAGTTTTACATGCTGATATATTTGAAAAATCTTGAAAGAGAACTTGAAATTGTTTAAAATTATGAAATAATAACATTGCATGCATTATGATTAAACAACCTTTTTTATGTTCTTTGGGGGAGGGGGGGATTTTTGTTCAGGCAGGTGAAATTGATAGAAATACCTATCCAAAGGGTATGTATTCAATAAAAGACTCACTATGCCTGTTCGCTTCTCTAAAGAGAATTCATACTTAATTTTGTCGTCTAGCTGTCCGTAAACTTTTCACATTTTCATCTTCTCCAGAACTGCTGAGCCAATTTCAATAAAACTTGGTACAAATCATTTTTGGATGAAAGGAATTCAACTTTGTTCAAATGAAGGGCCATGCCACCTTCAAAGGGGAGATAATCACGAAAAGGCAAAAATAGGATGGGTGTCATTTAAAAATCTTCTTAAGAACCACAGGGTCAGGAAAATCACTGAACTATATCAGTGAGTTGAAATTTACATGAAAGCTTCCTGACATAGAGTAGATCCAAGTTTGTTCAAATCGTGGTCCCTGGGGGTAGGGTGGAGCCACAATAGGGAATCAAAGTTTTACATTCAGATATATCTATAGGAAAAATCTTTTTAAAAATCTTCTCAAGAACCACTGAGCCAGCAAAGTTGAAATTTATATGAAAGCTTCCTGACATAGAATATATTCAAGTTTGTTCAAACCATGGTTCTCGGGGGTAGGGTGGGGCCACAATTGGGGATTAAAGTTTTACATGCTGATGTATAGCGAAAATCTTTAAAAGTTAATACATGTAAGCTTCCTGACATAGAGTCGATACAGTGCTCCCTCGATATATTGCCAACTTTTGTGAAAGACAAATATGGGCAATAAAGCGGGGAAGGCATTATAACGAATTCACCATTATGGACAATTCACTGAGCAATCAATAGAAATTCAATACCATAAAGTTATTTGGACTCACTCCATTCTGTATAAACATTTAGATTATCTTGAGTTCATTTCTGCAATTATTAGTAATTAACCTAGCTTGCCACCTGTCACACTTCACCACACAGCCATCAAAGTACAGGTGTGATTACCGATGGGTGTTAGGTAATTGGCATTATTATCCAGGGTAAAACCCTATAAAATTTGACCATTTGTTTGTGAAAATCGGTGGCATATGACAATATGCTGGGTTGGCATTATAACGGGACGGGGGGGGGGGGGGGGGGGGGGGCGCAATATATCGAGGGATAACTGTACATTCAAGTTTGTTCAGATCATGAGGAGAAATCTTCTTCTCAAGAACCACTGGGCCATAAAAGTTGAAATATACATGAAAGCTTCCTGACATAGAGTAGATCCAAGTTTGTTCAAGTCATGGTCCCCGAGGGTAGGGTAGGGCCACATTATGGGATCAAAATTTTACATCCAAAGTATAGGGAGAATCTTTAAAAATCTTCTCAAAAGAAGTCAGAAAAGTGGACTGTAACACTGACGAATGTAATCCCTGCCAGCTAATGTAATCCTCGCTAGCTAATGTAATCCGATAACATTACCTGTGTCACACAGCTAATCAGGGATAGACATTAGCTTTTTGTCTCACTCAAACTTTCACTTGTCCGAATAAAAGACTTTGTTGTTTGAAACATTTTTACTCCAATACACTTTTCAACCAGTAATTTTAATTAGGTCAAATAAAATGATATGTGTGGTTCTGGTTACACTCCCTTGAAAATAGGGTAGGTAGGTAGGGATTCTAATTTATTTTTTAATTCATTTTTTTAATGATAGATTTTAGATGGAAACACAATTTTCTTTTACTTTCACTTCTTTGCATGTACATGTACCATTTATATATGGTGTGATATATATACTTATCAAAATTGGTAGGGATCACCCTAGTTTTGACAATTCTTATACATATATATTTCAAATGAAAAAAATAAATACCGAAAAAAAATCCGTGCATTTGCCAAAATCATGTTTTCAAACATGAAAGTAGGAAATGATATTTCAGCCAGGTACTTACAAGTTTTTAAATCTGTCGAACTTTTTCAAAAATAAGGAGGGTGATCACTCAGTATATTCAAATCAACCTGAAATTTGCACTATTGTGTATGTAAGCACTCTTTAGTTCTAAGTCACTTTCATACAATCTCATATTATTTTAGAATTGGAATTGATATAGACATGGGACCTTCAGAAATGTTGAAAGGATGATGAGATCTACAAATTGGTATCAAAATCAAGTGACTCCAGTGACTTTGACCTCTGACCTTGAACATGCAAACTCATATAATTTTAGAACTGGAATTGATCTTCAGGATGATGAGATCTACAGATCAGTATCAAGGTCAAGTGACTCCCTTTACCTCTGACCTTAGATCATAAATTTGGTAGTACTTTAAGAACTAGGTCTGATAAAAAGGTGGAATCTTCAGAAATACTAAGAGGATGATGGAATCTACAAATTGGTATCAAGGTCAAGTGACCTTGACCTCTGACCCTGATCACAAGTATGGTTTAACTTTAGAACTGGGACTGATAGAGACATGGAATCTTCAGAAATGATAAAAGTGTGTATCCCCATTGACATTGACCTTTGAGCTTGATTATAAAAACTTGTATAACTTTAGAACCAGGACTGATAGAGAAATGGGATCATCAAAAATGATAAGAGGATGTTGGGACCTACCAACTAGGATCAAGGTCAAGTGACACCAGTTTTACTGAAGAAAAAACGGGGATTTTTTGAAAAATTTCAAATCAAAGCCTTCATGATCAAGATTTTTTAAATTAAGTAGAAATTGGAATGGATTTTGTCAAGGGAGAAAAATAGTAGTACTCAGAAAAAAGCCACTTTTATACAGCCAATACTTCGTTTGGGAGACGTTATAATCGGTAGATTATAATCATATCTTGTTTGTATATAGGTTCTTTATGACAAGACCTTGTGACAAAATGGTGTTTAATTTTTTGACCTTGGAGTTTGACCTACTTTTTAGAAACCCTGACCTATTCAATATTTCCTGAGGTATTTAAGGTAGGGCTTTGATATTTTGTATTTTCTTAATGGCAAGACCTTGTTATAATTTGGTGTTTGACATTATGACCTTGACTTGGAAGTTTGACCTACTTCTGATAAATTTCTGACCTTTTCAATATCTCCTGAACTATATAAGATAGAGCTTTCATGTTTTGCCTACAGATTTCTTATGGCAAGGTCTTTCATATCATACTGTGATCTATGACCTTGTGACTTTGGTTTTATTCAGAACAGCAAGATCATGTTAGTCATATTGATGTTGGGGCAACTTTTTATTATGTGGATTCATTTTCAGTTATAGTGTGATCCTTTGTGGCTAGGTTGAGGCCACAATATGGGGCTAAAATATTTCATGGGAATAAAGATTGATAAAAATTCTTAGAAATCACAACAGCTGAACAACAGAAGGGCCAAGGTGATTCATAAGCCACATCGGCTTATGGGCCTCTTGTACTTTAAGGAGATCCTTTCTTTCTTGGAATTTGGCTTTGTCTATTCCGTTTCTAATCAATTGCACTGGGTAACATCTTTGTAGGAGTGCATTTTGTAATTTCTGCCAAGCAACTGTTTAGGATTTCAGTATCGGAATTAATTGTGCAGAATCGTCTTGCTAAATTGTATGAAATATTGTTTCTAGTATGTATAAGATGACAGTAATCAAACATAAGATATTGTTTGGTATCTGTTAATTTGTAAAACACGTCATTTTCTATGTGGTTGCCAAGAATGCTTGTTATTAAAGGATTAAAAAGTAATGTAAATATAAAATTATACATTTTGATTTCGTTTTGTTTTAACAGTGTATGAAGTTTTTAAGAATGTTGCCAGCAAGTATGACCTAATGAATGACACAATGAGCCTTGGCATACACAGACTGTGGAAAGATCATTTCATACAAAAAATGGCCCCAATAGCAGGGACCAAATTATTAGATGTTGCAGGAGGTACAGGTAAGTTTGATCAAGCTTTATTCATTTGGAATCAACAGTTAATACTGAAAGCTAAGCATGTGTTTGCAGTAGTTGCTACACAAATTCCTGTTATTACTGCAAGCACATACCCTATGGCAGAGGAGGGGGTCCAGACCATCTCCCAGAGATTTGTCAAAAATACAGTACCATCAATGTTTTGATTGATGAGCTGATAGCCTTAGAAAATGAAAAGGTATTTAACAGTTTGAAATTCCTTTAGTTAATTTCATGCAGATGCATTCTTGCTTGCACTTGCAGAGATTCAACAATGTTTTTATTTTTAATTCACCTGTGCTGAAAGCTCAAGTGAGCTTTTCTGATCGCCTGTTGTCCGTCGTCTGTCCGTCTATAAACTTTTTTACATTTTCGACTTCTTCTCCAGAACCACTGGGCCAGTCATAACCAAACTAAGCCAAAAGCATCCTTGGGTGAAGGGCTTTCAAGTTTGTTCAAATAAAGGGTCATGTCCCCTTCAAAGGGGAGATAATCATAAAAATGCAAAAATAGGGTGGGGTCATTTAAAAAATCTTCTCAAGAACCACCGTGTACAATGCCACATGCGGGGACCGTGATCAGTGTAGCGCAGGGATGTGATTTCGAAGCGAAGAAAGTAGGTCGACAAGTATTCAAAGACTGATTGTGTTTAATTAAGATAAATCTAGAAAGCCGAAAGTATTGCACGGAAGACACTGGTTACTGACAAGATAGCACTAACAATTGGGGAGTCTAGAACACTTTGGAAATACTCAAACACTTCGACAATTTACAAGCAGGGTAGGCGCCGGGTATATTTTTCGGTGTATCTAATGAGAAATCTTCATTCCTATTGCATAAAGTTTTTTTTACCAGAAACATTTCCTTTGAAATGGGAACTCAATATTCGACTGAAGAAACCAACACAAAATCATGATATGCCGATTATATGACTGAAAACCCCCTGTGGCGTAGGGGGGTGAAAATCTTGTGGCGTAGGGGGACCGAGATTCCCTTTAGCTTAAGAAGTTTCTTACCAAAATCCACATCATAAACACAGTGAATATATAAATATCAAATTCAAACTTGTTTAAGGTTACTTTGATATTTGTTCGATAAACAGATAATGTGTCTGACTTTTTATGCTATTAAATTTTCATTTTAAAAAAAATCTCTAAAATATATTACCAAAATACCAGATGATTAAGTCAGTTTCATATTTCAATGAAGTTGACATGAACTTTTGATAATTTCAGATAATGTAATGACCAGAAAGACAAACAATCTTTGGTTAAATAAACACAGATACCTGAAGTATGGATGCTACTTAGCCCCCCCCCCCCCCCCCTCCCCGATATTATTTTGGATTCTCTGTCTATCTCACCCTAATATTGATTTATGTACACTCGTTTCACTTATTTGTAAGCTTTAGAGATTTATCATCTACTGATGTAATAAAATAACAATCTCTAAAGATTACAAAAAATGTGAAACGAATACATAAATAGAATTTAGGATGAAATAGACAGGGAATCCACAAATTTCGGGAAATTGTCACCGCAAAACAATCAGTAAGTAGTATCCTTACTTCAGGTGCCTCTGTAAATAAACCAAAACGAGTAACACTGGCATAAAAAAGAGAATTTAGAAACACTACTTAAATGCGTTACTCCAAAAAGAATTCTTCTTGATCCATTAAGCGAAAATCCCTCTCAAGAAACTTTACGACCGAAACGTCAACGAATCGAATTTCCTATATTTTTACAGTTACTGTCCTTTCACAGGAAATTGAGGGCGTGTTTAAGCAGTCCTAAGCTTCAGATAAAATAGTATTAACAAAGCTTAGTGGTACCAAAATCTTTATTATGCTGAGGTTTAATAGGTTGTATCATACACTGTATCTCTAAAAATAACACGGTTTAGTTTCTTCGATGTTATGGAGAATACTGTTCAGAAAGTACATTTCATCAAATTGAATAAATGGAGGGAGAGGGGTCAGTCGTATCTAATGTTTAATTTTGTCAACGTTATGATACAAATACATGTAATACCAAAAATTTCAGGAATACCCAGAAGTAAAGCAAGATGAAAGCATGGGATATAAATATTTTCAGGCACGTAGGATATTTTTTTCAAAAAGAGGAGGGGGTGCTGGAAAAGTTTACCCCACAAGAATTTGAAAATTCTTGAGAAGGAAAAACAAAACAAATATAACAAAATCCAGTTTAAATCCTAAATTGCGAAGGGGGGGGGGGGGGGGGGGGGCAAGAGATTGGTCGATTCCTTAAATTTTAAAATTCAAATATTATTTTGATAAATGGAGGTAGTTTAAAGATCAAACTTTGCTTGTAAAATTAACCAACTATGCATATACGGAAAAAAACACCCTTGGGCAACCCCTTCTATTGCTACGTGTTTGATAATTATTTATGTGTACGTTTGAGTAAGTTTTACCCTAACATTGATTTTCAAAAGAATGAATTACACGTGAGTAAACATATTTCAACAAAAAGATTACATTAGAGATGTGTGTTCGATATAATTAACGTTTCGGTCATTGACGCCTGATGTACATATTTTGTCCATAGTGTGAAATGCTTTGTTTGCACATGTAATTTCTGAAAATTAATAATGAAGAATTGATTATATTCTAAAGATATCCTTACCCTGATATAAAAATGTTGAGGACTGCGAAAAATCACACAAGGGACACACAAATATAATCAACGACTAAAAGTATTGTACAGCAATATCATTTATCAGTTATTACACTATTCCTTAACTGGCACTTATTTACATGTACAATCAGAAATAGTAAATCCTTATAATGATGCAATGAATTGAGGACCGCAACCAAACTCCGCCAGAGTTCGTTTTAGCATGGACCGCAAACACCAGAGATCGCGTTACGCAAGCTTCCCTTACATCCTTGTCAATGCTTGTAATCACATGATAATATAATCACATGATATAAATGTGGCCATTCTCGTTTCCTTTCCTTTTAAAAGTTCTGGTAACAGGTTATACATCAGGCTCTTTTCATAGCCCACTGGCACTTGCCATTAAGCTGTTTGCCTCTTATTTTACAAGTTTTATTGAATGTTTTATAGCCTTTCTTACTTTTGATTCCATGTTTACGTTAAATTTCTACCACATGAATGACCTACAGTACTGTACATTCATATGCATATTACGAAGTAGTTCCACATTTAGGATCAGAAAACCGTAATTTTAAACAATTTACAGTAAGCATCAATTTAATTGTGCCAAAAGCATTTCATAATATGACAAAATATTTAGTCCAAAACATAAATGTTGGACATTAGAAACTTTTACAAGATTTCTGTAAAAGGCCATTGACAGAGGTCTAGTGCTCGTAGCGCACGGGAATAGGACCACACCGTGTTATACTACACCACCTGTATGGGGGGGGGGGGGGGGAACTCGTGCTGCACTGTGAAAAATGTCTTTAGTTTGATTTTGACACATATAATAATTCCCGCATAAATCATATACATATATATGCTGGGTTGGTTGGGAGTCCATCAGTTCCTCTACATGCTATTAATTTTACTCTGCAAAACCCAGAATGATAACTTTAAACATTTAAGATAACCCTCAATCATGCACTGTAATTTTACTTGGGTTCCCTATGAACAAAATGATCTGAGAATTTTTCATATAATTTTGAATAAAAACAATATTCGCTGCGCTGAATATATATATTTTAATAAGAAACTTACGTTGCTTACGTTAAAAGGATTCTCAGTCCCCCTACGCCACAAGATTCTCACCCCCCTACTTGTATATTGTCGAAGTGTTTGAGTATTTCCAAATTGTTAGTGCTATCTTGTCAATAACCAGTGTCTTCCGTGCAATACTTTCGGCATTCTAGATTTATCTTAATTAAACACAAGCAGTCTTTGAATACTTGTCGACCTATTTTCTTCGCTTCGAATTCACATCCCCGTGCTACACCGATCACAGTCCCCGCATGTGGCATTGTACACGGTGAGAACCACTGGGCCAGAAGAGCTGAAATTTACATGAAAGCTTCCTGACATAGTGCAGATTCAAGTTTGTTAAAATCATGGCCCCGGTGGTTGAATGGGGCCACAATAGGGGATCAAAGTTTTACATACAAATATATAGGGAAAATCTGTAAAAATCTTCTTCTCAAAAACTACTGGGCCAGGAAAGTGGAAATTTACATGAAAGCTTCCTAACATAGTGCAGATTCAAGTTTGTTAAAATCATGGTCCCCCGGGGATATGATGGTGCCACAATACGGGATCATAGTTTTACATACAAAGATATAGGGAAAATCTTTAAAAATCTTTTTCTCAAGAACCACTAAACCAAAAAAGCTGATATTTACATGAAAGCTTGCTGACATAGTGCAGATTCAAGTTTGTTAAAATCATGGCCCCTTGGGATAGGATGGGGCCACAATAGGGGATCAAAGTTTTACATACAAAGATATAGAGAAAATCTTTAAAAATCTTGAACCACCAAGGCAAAAAAGCTGATATTTACATGATAGCTTCCTGACATAGTGCAGATACAAGTTTGTTAAAATCATGGCCCCCAGGGGTAGGTTGGGGCCACAATATTGATTGAATATTGTTTAACATCCCTCTTGAGAATCTTTCACTCATATGGAGGAGACATCACCATTGCCGATGAAGGGCTGCAAAATAGGGTGGGGTCATTTAAAAAATCTTCTCAAGAACCACTGAGCCAGAAAAGCTGATATTTACATGAAAGCTTTCTGACATAGTGCAGATTTAAGTTGGTTAAAATCATGGCCCCCGGGGGTAGGATGGGGCCACAAGGGGGGATCAAAGTTTTGCATACAAATATCTAAGGAAAATCTTTAAAAATCTTCTTCTCAAAAACTACCGGCCAGGAAAGTGGAAATTTACATGAAAGCTTCCTAACATAGTGCAGATTCAAGTTTGTAAAAATCATGGCCTCGGAGGGTAGGATGGGGCCACAATGTGGGATCAAAGTTTTACATACAAATATAATGGGAAAATCTTTAAAAATCTTTTTCTCAAAAACTACTGGGCCAAGAAAGTGGAAATTTACATGAAAGCTTTCTAACATAGTGCAAATTGAAGTTTGTTAAAATCATGGCCCCCGAGGATAGGATGGGACCACAATAGGGGATCAAAGTTTTACATACAAATATATAGGGAAAATCTTTAAACATCTTCTTATCAAAAACTTGAAAGTTGAAATTTACATGAAAGCTTCCTGACATAGTGCAGATTCAAGTTTGTGAAAATCTTGGCCCCTGGGGGTAAGATGAGACGACAATAGGGAAACAATTTTTACATACAAATATATAGGAAAAATCATTAAAAATCTTCTGAAAAATCACTGGGCCAGAAAAGTTTACATTCACATGAAAGCTTGCTGACATAGTCCAGATTCAATTTTGAAAAAATCATGGCCCCCGGGAGTAGTTTGGGGTCACAATAGGGATCAATGTTTTACATGCGAATATATAGGAAAAATCTTTAAATATGAGCCAAGGTGACTCAGGTGAGCGATGTGGCCCATGGGCCTCTTGTTTAATATTTTGTAGGTGATATTGCATTTCGTTTTCTCCAATACACACAATCACAAAATGATGAAGCCATTGTGACAGAAAATTTTACTATTCCTTCAAACATAACAGCGGGAGCATATTCCATTCCCAGTGATTATGCTGAAGAGGAAAGACAAAATGATGTAGATTTATCAAACGTAGATCACCCTTCACACGTGACGGTGTGTGATATTAATCAAGAAATGCTAAGTGTTGGAAAATCTCGTGCAGAGGAAGCAGGAATAACTTCAGGTCATTTTTATTTTTATTTATTTCCTTAAAAAAAAGTTGATTTTTGAAAATCAAGGTAAACTTGACATCCCTAATGAAAATAATGTACAAGCTATGTCATCAACTATTATTTTAAAAAGGTTATCAATAGTGTGATGAAGACATTAAGACTGAATGTCCTTAAAGCAATACAAGCTGTAATTGCATGGTATTTTTTCAACTATCAAATTATGCACCAAATAACACCTATCAGTATAACTAATATAATCCCCAAGATCTGAAGAGAAATTCAGCAGAATAAACAAGGGAATATTGCTTGAGAGCATACCTACAATGAGCATTTTGTATAAACCACCATTGTGTTGTATACACAGACATGGGATTGATGATTGCCGAACACAATCGGGTTGCTGATACCAAGGTCACTCACAAAGATGGAAACTGACGTGGGTAACTACACGTTTCGTTTGTTTTAAAATATCACAGTCATTGTTTACAAATCTGACTCGTGCTCAGTGCCTCTCTTTCGCTTTTTTTCGGAACTGGTGACCTCCGAGGTCAATACACATCGGAGATTACGAGCAGGAATTACTGACAGGATGACAATGATTCATGAATTCATTATTGACATTTTCTGCTGATTTGATGGGTTTATAACTTCAGATTCATTCTGATTCTATAAAGTTATATGTATTCAATCACAGATATGTTGAATATTTGTTCTTTTATTTTTAGCTCACCTGAGCTGAAAGCTCAAGTGAGCTTTTCTGATCACCGGTAGTCCGGTGTCCGTCTGTAAACTTTTAACATTTTTTACTTCTTCTCAAAAACCACTGGGCCAATTTCAACCAAAGTTGGCATAAAGCATCCTTAGGTAAAGGGAATTCTAAATTGTTAAAATAAAGGGCCAGGCCACCTTCCAAGGGAAAATAATCAAGAAAAGGTAAAAATAGAGTAGGGTCATTAAAAAATCTTCTTCTCAAGAACCACTGGGCCAGAAAAGATTAAATTTATAGATAAGCTTTATTAGGTAGTGCAGATTCTAAATTGTTAAAATCATAGCCCCCTGGGGGTGGGGGTGGCTACAATAGGGGATCAAAGTTTTACATACAAATATATAGGAAAAATCTTTTAAAATCTTCTCAAGAACCACTGAGATTTACATGAAAGCTTCCTGACATAGTGCAGATTTAAGTTGGTTAAAATCATGGCCCCCGAGGATAGGATGGGACCACAATAGGGGATCAAAGTTTTACATACAAATATATAGGGAAAATCTTTAAAAATCTTCTTCTCAAAAACTACTTGGCCAAAAAAGTGGAAATTTGCACGAAAGCTTCCTAACATAGTGCAGATTCAAGTTTGTTAAAATCATGGCCCCCGAGGATAGGATGGGGCCACAATAGGGGATCAAAGTTTTACATACAAATATAATGGGAAAATCTTTAAAAAATTTCTTCTCAAAAACTACTGGGCCAGGAAAGTGGAAATTTACATGAAAGCTTCCTGACATAGTGCAGATTCAAGTTTGTTAAAATCATGGCCCCCGAGGATAGGATTGGGCCACAATAGGGGATCAAAGTTTTACATACAAATATATAGGGAAAATATTTTAAAATCTTCTCAAAAACTACTGGGCCAGGAAAGTTGAAATTTACATGAAAGCTTCCTGACATAATGCAGATTTAAGTTTGTTAAAATCATGCTCCCCCCCCCCCCCCCCCCCCCCCCCCCCCCCCCCCCCCCCCCCCCCCCCCCCCCCCCCCCCCCCCCCCCCCAGGGGGTAGGATGGGGCCACAATAGGGGATCAAAGTTTTACATACAAAATATATAGGAAAGATCTTTAAAAATCTTCTTTTCAGAACCACTGAGCCAGAAAATATGAGATTTACATGAAAGCTTCCTGACATAGTGCAGATTCAAGTTTGTTAAAATCATGGCCCCTGGGGGCAGGATGGGGCCACAATAGGGGATCAAAGTTTTACATACAAAATATATAGGAAAGATCTTTAAAAATCTTCTTTTCAGAACCACTGAGCCAGAAAATATGAGATTTACATGAAAGCTTCCTGACATAGTGCAGATTCAAGTTTGTTAAAATCATGGCCCCTGGGGGCAGGATGGGGCCACAATAGGGGATCAAAGTTTTACATACAAAATATATAGGAAAGATCTTTAAAAATCTTCTTTTCAGAACCACTGAGCCAGAAAATATGAGATTTACATGAAAGCTTCCTGACATAGTGCAGATTCAAGTTTGTTAAAATCATGGCCCCTGGGGGCAGGATGGGGCCACAATAGGGATAAAAGTTTTGCATGCGAATATATAGGAAAAATCTTTAAATATGAGCCAAGGTGACTCAGGTGAGCGATGTGGTCCATGGGCCTCTTGTTCAATATATTTACCATCAGTTACAGTTTGTATTGCTTTAATACATTTTCACTAACTATTCTCTTCTGTAAAAGGAGTGGGCTGTTTTCTGATGTGAAGATAATTTGGGTTCCAGTGTAGCATAATATTTTGATACCGCGAAATATTGAACCCAGGTTCAATATATCACATATTATTTTGAACCCGGGTTCACTTTCGCTGCAATATAATGAACCCCCAATAAAATATTGAACCTGGGGTTCATAATATTATGGCTATAATATACTGACCCAGGATTCAATTTTTTGCAGCAAAGTATTGACTCCCCTTAAAGACCAAAAAAAAAACACCATAGGGTTTCTCCACGGATCAGTGAATATGGGCAGAGCTTATCCATGGTCAATGTTATTTACCTGGAATTTACCTGGCCAAGAGATTAGTTGTTGTGTATATTTTTATGATATACACAGGAAACTTCTCAGGTTATCGCAAATTATGCTTAGTGTCTTGATTTGTGCAACAACAACAAAAATAATTAAAATTTCTACCTACATGCATACCGCATTTCTATTTCCCGTAAACCTTCAAACTTGGTCATATTTATATATTGCAGATAACAGGTTTAGCCCATTTCTAAACCTGTGCTTTTTAAAACTTCTAATTAAACTGTTATATATCGTATATAAATAATTTCCTAAATGTAATATTACCCGGCGTTTCCGGGCACTTCCTGGTGTCCTGGGAGTTCGCGGTGTCATGGGTGTAGTACGTAAAATATCCATGTTTCGAGAGAATGAATAAATCCAAGTAGATCTGTGTACATGTACAACCAAATGAAGAATGATCAAGATATGGGCCGTCTGTAGGGTTTCTGTGGCTGTAGTATTTGTGTAATGGTGGTATCCCAAACAGAAACTGACACGAAGACTACATCCTCTCCTCTCTCTCTTTAGGGTTTCTGTGGACGTAATGTTTGTGTAACGATGGTATCCCAAACAGAAGCTGACACATAGCTACCCCCCTTTCTCTCTCCCTTACTCTCAATCATTGACTAAATTAGTAATTATTGTCATACGTATGCAACACTATTGTCATGCCATATTATTTCATCTATCTTTATTATTGCTACAGTTTTACACATTTCTCTCTCTCTCTCTTTATAAATATAAAAAACCCTCTCTCTTTCTCCCTTTATAAATATAAAGCGTGATAAATTATAAATAGAAATATCTCAATAACTTATTTATGCTATTTTACTATTGTTTGATTTCTGATTGTGTGATTTATAATCCATGTGGTATCCCAAACAGAAGCATTTTTTTTTACTACTATAACAGTTTTGCGCATGGGCAATATAACCATTACATGTTGATGTGCTGCGCCAATAAAGAATTGTTCCTTTTTTATAAATATAAAGTCATAATAAATCATTAATAGAAATAACTTATGTTTGTTTGGTTTTTTTTTTTACTATTATTATTGTTTGATTTCTGATTGTTTAATCTATAATACATGTATATAGACGGAGAGAGAAAATACGATGCTAAATTGCATTGTGTAGGGGACGTTAACCATTAAAATATTCTAGGTGGGAGTCAATGCTATAAAAACTCAGGTATACTGGGGCTTTCCTTGAGATCTAAAGACTGCTGGTCATCATTAGCCATGATCGTTATCAAAACATCTTTCTCAGGTAGCAGTAGACCATGGTCTCTGCAAATGTCAATCAACCTAAGCTCTATTGTTAAAAGTTTGATTGACCAGTGGCTTATCATTGATCACCACACAGGTAAAATTTGGGGGCGTTAACTTAAAGTTGGGTCTTTAAAGGACACATCTCGTGTTTTCAAAGTATACAGAATTATATGCATTTTGTCTTCCTTATGCTTATAGAAATTAATTGTAATAGTTCGTTCGCTGAAGTATTGCGATAGTTGGTCACAATACGGACTTAAATCTAAGCCCCGATTTCAAAAAGCCTAGATAATTAGATAGGTAGTCACGTGGTACAGTGACGTCATATGCGACCTTCGTCGATCAACTTGTTGTAAAAGTAGTGTTAGATATTGGGGTTTTAGGGGCCTAATTTATTTACCATGGATAATATTTACTTCGATGTTGACAAAATTACCGAGTCTTATATCTTTTAGCCACCAGTGCATACAAATAGTGACCCAAATGTAGCAAGGAAAGCGAGTATGAAATCTGCATTTGCGAGTAAATAATGTCTACATCAGATCACTGTCTAAACACTATTTCGTAATGCCATTTCTGTAAACAACTGTAATTAGCGTTGTTGCTTTTCTAAAATTAACAGTGCAATTATTATTAAATTTATTTTTGGAGAAGTTAGATAGGCCTAAATTATGAAACGATTATGTATCATGGACAACTAGGCCTACTGTCACGGGTGCATTTCGAGAGAAAAAAATTATCAAATTCATAGTGAAAATCACAATACTTTTAAATTATTTTATTCAAGCAATTTCATTAATCATTATTTTTTTATCTACACATTGTTACTTAGGAAGTGGGAGCACGGCGTGCTGTTGTTGTTGCGTTCGCGGTCCTTTAAAAAAAGATGAAAGCATTATAATTCAATTCAAATTTGGGAAATATCATAGTTTATTATTGATAATTGAAAGTTCAATTATCTTTTATCTTTAAATTTCTTTTTTAAAACTACCAGTTGGTAGACACTGCTAGCACAAGTTCTGCCTATATGTTGTTACAAGGTGAAGGTCAGTTGGTGTGAGTGTGTATTGAATTTGAGAGCAGAACGGAAAGCATATGCCGTAGGCCTATATGTAACAGTGCGTAGTTTCGATAGAACCATTTTCTCGCAGTTTATCTACGTCTTTGTCCAAGTGCTTGTTTGAAAAAGTACAGGGACAAATTCTACTGGGTTTATTATGGCAAAGTCGTTGTGCCGACAAAAAATATTCACGTTTGTCCCTCATACCTTCCTTCGAAAATTGAAAAAAACACAGTCCAAATCCTCTCTACTGACAGCAAGTACACCCTTAAACCACACAAAACACCCTAATGCAGTGTTATTTACAAGCTGTTAATGTGATAATTGTTTGTTTGTCAGTTAAATCTAATCTGTTTATGAAATGGCTAACAACTGTTTTAAAATCTTCTCGCTCGAGGTCGCATATGATGTCACATATAATGGCGCATAAAATATCGAAGAAAATATGCATATCGCAAGATTTGAATTTCATCGCTTTCAAACTCGAAAACTACGCAAACTGTTTCATTTAAAACACATGTAAAGTAGTTTTAGGCATGAAATGAATTAATTTTGCTGAAAAAATTAAAAAGTTTAGAAACATGCGATGTGTCCTTTAATGTTTTCAGATTTGGTAAGTGTATAGTTTGGGGAGGGGCTGATGTGAGACGTTTCATTGGGGGGAAGGGTTTAAGACATAAGTCTTTTGTTCAAGAACAGGGGGTTCAAAATATGGCTGTGAAAAAAGGAACCCCATTAATCTTCTACAGCAATTGCAATTGGTCGTCGTATGTTAACAATTGAACATTTTTAACTTCTTAATAACTACCGTTCCAATTCTTTTCAAGTTTGGTATGAAGCATCATTGGGCAAGGGGGACATAAATTGTAAATTTCAGGACTCTAGCACCCCTGGGGCCCAAGGGGCGGGGCAAAACCTGCCCAAAATTGACCAATTGTTACTACATGTATATAAAATATAAATGCATACTTAGGAATTAAGCAGAAAAGGATGTATCAAAAAAATGGTGAATTTCACAACCCAGGGTTATGACTTCAGGATGGGTCCAAATTAATCATACCTTTTGATGTTTTAATGTTAATACACCTATTATTTAAAGCCTTACATCAGTGTATGCACTTTTGAGGGTAGTGAAGTTTTAAGAACACATCTTGTTTTATACTGTTGCTGAACATTAGAATTTAGCTTAGATATTCAAAACAGGATTTTTTTTCTAGATTTCATAGCCCATGGAAGTAGTGGTATTTTTTCACTAGTATTCAGGTGACCGATAAGGCCTGTGGACCTCTTGTTGTCTTTTGACATAGGTCTTGGGTAGTTGGTATGTGGGTATACCATGATAAGACAGTGTTGTCACATGCCATTTTTGCTGAATTTTTGGGTATTTTTGTTGTCCAGACTATAACTTTTTAGTCTTTTGACATAGGCCTTTGATATTTGGTATGTGGGTATACCATGATAAGACTGTGTCATGTGCCATTTTTTGCTGACCTTTGACCTTTTATGTAACAGTCAAATAACAAAATTTTTAGGCATTTCTGTTGTCCAGACCATAACTTTTTTGTCTGTTGACATAGACCTTTGATATTTGGTATGTGGGTATACCATAAGAATGTGTCATGTGCCATTTATACTTACCTTTGACCTTGACCTTTTATGTAAAGGTCAAATAATACATAGAATTTTTGGAGCAATTTTTTTGTCTGGACCATAACTTTTTGTCTTTTGACATAGGTCTTTGATGTTTGGTATGTTGGCAAGTTTAATTTACTATCATATGTTCACAACACTGTTCCTTGTTTGAAGCTCATATACATATAGAAGAATGTTATGTACTGTAATTAGTCTTAATTTTCCACTTTAAAGATCCCTTAAAAACGTTTTTAAAAAACTATGGAAAATGGAAGGGGAGACATCAGTTTTAGTGTGCTAGCTAAAACAATTCGTCCTAGTTATTTATGTAATTTGTGGTCCACTTTTTAGGTTGACTTGATGTATACCAATATGTTTGGTGATATCAATAATCAATTGGGTCAAATTGAATTGAATACTGCCTTGACGACAAGTCAACCGGTAGGTGGCAGTTATTCGGATACGCCTAAAACAAAAGTACAAATGTTGCGACAAAAAGCGCTCAGCTATGCTTAGCGCTTTGAAAATGTTTGATAATTGCTATCCTTATAATACTGAAATAAGGCAAAAATGACTTGCATGTATGAGAGTTGTCCTTAATAAAGCCTGCACTAAGCTGAAGTTTTCAGCAAGTGTATGTCTATTGCAAAAAAACAACTTCTGAAGTAAAATTTGGTAAAGAATGTAAATATAAATTGAACAAGGTAAAACAAAAATCATGAAAAACAGTGATACTCGAGTACTCAATGAGATGACTAACAATTTTTATGAGAACATGTATGGATGCATGGTGTCAGTATTGCATTGGGAAAAATATGAAACACAGAAAATGTCATGGTTTACATTAAACACATGCAGAATTATATCTTGATAATTCATTACATTTTCATTGCATAAGCTGAACCTGAGGTTTATATTCTATTCTAATTTAATGAAAATCTGATTATCAATTATTGAAATAAATAAATTGAATGTTTGAATCCAGAAGAAAATAAATTTCAATTATAAATGATAATAGGGGATTTTCAAGTTCTTCAATGTCCGTGTTTATTCTGCATTTAGTCACTATTACGTCATACTTTTATAGACATGGTCATTTCCGGTTTATCGTAGTTAACGTAAATACATGAAGTCTTGTGTAAGTGTATAGCCTATTAAAATGGACGTTGATTCTATGCAAGTATAATCGAACTGAAGAAATGTTTGTTACAGATAAGTGTTTCTTGTTCCTTTTACTGTAAAAGTTACTTACAAAGGCTATGCAAGCTTGCGATTGGTATAAATTTGGAAATCCTTTCCAAAAATATTTATTTAGTGTAGATACATAAAAAAAAAATGATCTCAAGCTCTTGAAAATCAATCGTCGATTGGTAAAGAAAAATGACTGAATTGTTGAAAATCATCAATAAAAATGTGGTGAAAAAATGAAGACATACCAGCTACTGAAAGTTATGTCATGATTTATCTTTACAAATATTGGCACCATTGGAATGAACGGCGACTTCAGCATTGCAAATCCGATAATAGATATATCGGTACTTCTGAGGCATGCACATAGAATGAGGGAAGGGGAGGAAATGGTCCCCATTTTAACAACCATAGTTTTCTATTATTTATATATACAAATAAAGATTTCGTGGCACAACCACCAAGCCAAGCCCCCCCCCCCCCCCCGACTTTTTATGGCGGCAGAAGTGAATGGTATGAATGCAATTTATAATGAAGTGATTCCATTTGTGTTCTCCCTAAGATTCAAGTAATCGGAGTTTGGGGGGGAAAATTCTTAAGTTAGGCAATATATATGATACGTATTCTCCTGAATTTTAAAAGGTGTGAAAAAATATATATTGAGGTATAATAAGTCGTACGTCACTACTTAACTTTCATCCATGCATTTTAAATTTGAAAGATTTTGGATATTAGTCAAAAGAACATGTTAGGTTTTGTTTGTTTTGATATATTTATTTATTCTTGTCAAGAATTTTAGACAAAATAGTGTGAAGGCATCTTCTCTGGCTACCCCTCCCTGAAAAATGATGCTACATGCCTGTTTTCCCCTCAAGATTACATAAATCCGTATTACATCCCTCTGCCACACACCAATGGCACTGGTTTTTAAATTCGGTATCAAAACCAGCGAGTAAAATAAATGAACAAAATCGTCTGATTGACAGCTGAACTGGAAGAAACCATGCCTTAAAAAATCGACAAATCACGTGACTTAGGTAGATTCTAAAACACAAAATATGCACGGAACGGAAGAACTCAAAAATCCCCTATTGGACTATCACTTCTTATCTCCATCTTCTCCACCCTTCCTTCTCCTCAGAGGACCCATTGTGTGAACCTTATAAAATAATGACTAATATGAATAGAAACTCGTATTACTTTACAACCGGGACCAATAGAGATGTGCAATCTTCAGATGTTATAAAAGGATGATAATAAATGATTGACAGGCATTATTTAAATGTCTGACATTGGCATGGATTTTGTGCAAGGGAGTTATTAATGTGGGGAGAAACAGTAGTACTTAGAAAAAGCCTGGTTTTATACAGCCAGTACTTTGTATATTATGGTATATTATTGCTTAAACATTCAAACGTTTCACCATCTTTTCAACTGTCTTTTGGAAATACCATTATTTCCAACTCGGACTGTGTTCGAAACCTTGGTGTTTTCTTCGACAGTGTACTTTCTTTTTTAGTTCCATCTCTCATTCTTGTTATTATCATCTACGGAATATTGCACGGATTCGTTCTTTCATCAATGATGATGCCTGCAAGACACTTGTATGTTCTCTTGTGTTATCACGCTTAGACTATGGAAATGCACCATTTAAAGGGCTACCCCAAACAGATCTGAGCAGGCTACAGACAATTCAAAACTCAGCAGCTCGACTTGTTGCCCGGGTCAGGAAGCATGACCATATATCACCGGTGCTTGTGTCCTTGCACTGGCTTCCGGTTGATTCCCGTGTTGAATACAAGATTTTACTACACACATACAAGGCACTAAACGGATTGGCACCGGCCTATATCAGTGACCTCATCACTGTGTACGAACCAAAACGATCTCTGCGTTCATGCAATTCACGATTGCTAGAAAAAACCCGCGTTCGTACAAAGAACTATGGAGATCGAAGGTTTGATGTAACAGCTGCCACACTATGGAACAGTTTACCGATAGACATCCGTTCATGTGGCACTGTCAAAAGTTTTAAGACAAACCTCAAAACATATCTTTTTATGAAATCTTATAACCATATTTTGTAATATATTCTTTTTTAAAGTAAAGGCTGGTTTGTCGTATGAACTCATAATGTTTAAATTGTTGTATTTTATAG
Organism: Ostrea edulis; assembly: GCF_947568905.1. Classification (NCBI taxonomy): domain Eukaryota; kingdom Metazoa; phylum Mollusca; class Bivalvia; order Ostreida; family Ostreidae; genus Ostrea; species Ostrea edulis. The sequence continues at coordinate 58,940,163 of NC_079164.1, forward strand.
GATGTTATATTTTATGCTCTGATTAATCTTATCATGTTTTGCATTTTACATTGTTAAAGCGCTTAGAGTAATTACAAATTATATAATGCGCTATATAAATGCCGCACATTATTATTATTATTAAAGTCAGCATTTCGCAAATTCTGTGGTCTTTATGACATGCAATCTAGTTTGCCAATACAACCTATCATTGAATCAAATGCTGTCTGACTTGCTTCATACCGATTGTTAGGCCATTCTTGGCACACTGATTTTGACTACGGATAACTCTGTTTACCTGATCAAGACAGAGGGTTCATGGCAGGTGTGAATGGTCGACAGGGGATGTTTACCCCTCCTAGGCACCTGATCCCACCTCTGGTGTGTCCAAGGATCCGTGTTTGCCCAACTCTCTATTTTGTATTGCTTATAAGAGTTATGAGATTGATCACTGTTTATTATCTTCACCTTTCATTGCAACAAGACATATGATGTGGACTTTACTTTTGTCTCTTCCAATCAGGCATCAACTGGGTTCAAGGAAATGCAGAGTGTTTACCATTTGAAGACAATAATTTCGATGCTTACACAATTGCTTATGGAATTCGCAACTGTACTCACATTGACAAAGTAAGAGCTTGAGGGTGGTTATTTCTGAACAACCACTCTTTATGTCTGTTTATCTATTTGTCAGAATTTCAGTTTGCTACCATGCAAGATGTGTTGTCTGATGAAATGCCTATGTTATGTCTTTACTAATTTTGTTTTTATTACCTCACATGAGCTGATCACATTTTGCCCAGCATTTGTTTGTCCGTATGTCCATCCATAAATTTTGAACATTTTCTATTTCTTCTCCAGAACTGCCAGGCCAATTTCAATCAAACTTACCATAAAGTATCCTTGGGTGAAAGGAATTCAAGTTTGTTTCAATAAAGAGTCACCTTCAAAGGGTAGTTAATGAAGAAAAGGCCAAAATAGGGTGGGGTCATTTAAAAATCTTTTCAAGAACCACTGGGCCAGAAAAGTTAAAAATTATATAATATATACAAAGCTTCTTGACATAAAGTAGATTCAGGTTTGTTCAAATAGTACGATAGGGCCACAATCATACATCATGGAAATGCAAAGTACTCAAAGTTGAATCAGGGCGACATCAAACTTTTCATACTCTCACTGCTTTTATCATCATACATGTATATACTTAAAAAGTACCTTCAATATTTATTAATATTTGAACATTCTGAAGAACTATGCAAATCAAATTTATTCTGACTGAATACATATCAAAGTCAAATGAGAACTTGTAGAGAAATTCGAGGATTTTTTTTTTTTAAAATCTCAGAAATCATGTCACAACAGTTTTCTTATTCACTCAGCTTTATTACTGTTACATCACACTGTAACCAACAGCTATGATGTCACAACCTACTGTAATGTCACAGCCTACTGTAATGTCACAACCTACTGTAATGTCACAGCCTACTGTAATGTCACAACCTACTGTGATGTCACAGCCTACTGTAATGTCACAACCTACTGTAATGGCACAGCCTACTGTAATGTCACAGTTTACTGTAATGTCACAACTAGCTACTGTAATGTCACAGCCTCTTGTAATGTCACAACTAGCTACTGTAATGTCACAGCCTACTGTAATGTCACAGCCTACTGTAATGTCACAGCCTACTGTAATGTCAAAGCCTACTATGATGTCACAGCCTACTGTAATGTCACAGCCTACTGTAATGTCACAGCCTACTATAAGATATAACATATTTTGATAGGCTATAATGTCATAGCATTTAAAATGAAGACAATCACAGTATAACTGTTATGACATCTCTGATTTTTAAAATCACATGATCAGCTCCTGCCAATACAAAAGTCTTTCATTAATTTCAATGTTTTTAAATTTTAGGTTGTCAAGTACAATTTCATATTTGTTCGCATTACTTAAATGCATTCTTGTTACTTAGGTCTTAAAAGAGGCACACAGAGTGCTGAAACCTGGAGGACGATTTATGTGTTTGGAATTTAGCCAAGTAAATAATCTAGTTTTACGTCGGTAAGTATAGGAAAATCTACTAAGTCATTTTATCAAGGAAATTTATAATATAACATAATTTTAATACTACTGAATGATACTACAGCCTACTCCAAATAAAGTGAAACCATGGGGACCATTAGAATTACTTTAGTTAAGCATTGTAAACAAGGTACCTGTAATGTGCGAAATTGAAACGAAACAAAATCTACCGAAACGAAACCTGCTGAAACGAAAGAAAAGGAAATCTAACGATTGTTTTGCTGTTTTCCGCCACACTCAACAATTTTTCATTGATCTGGTGGTGCCCAGTTTTTATTGGTGGAAGAGAGAACCCAGATACAATGTACCTGGAAAGAGACCACCAACCTTCTGAAAGTAAACTGGGAAACTTTCTTACTTACTGGCGCGAGACAGAAGGAACCGAACTCGTTAATTGTAATAAAAATGGTATGGACAAGCATCTCGTGGTCCCTGTAAAAGTTATCACATATATTTATTATGTGATCTTTCGGGGTTGACTGATACATTTTTAAGCGGTCCATCGGTTAGCATCAAACATTGTTTGAAGAAGTTGGTGTCTGAGAAAGTTGAAAAGCTGGGAGACTTGTAGCATCTTATTTTTATCTTTAACTGCTTAAATACGAGCACTTTCAATTATGGAAAAATTATATAGTATTATATTATCAGGATGGATCCAGCAATTGAGGTTAGAGAGCGCATATTCATAAGGCAGAGGGTCGGAGGCGCCTTAAGGCCCCCAGTGGATCCAGGTACAGACAATTATATCGCTTGTGTTCGAATTTATTATTCAAGAGTACACATGTAATTTAAACCCAAGCGATATGACTGCCTGTGGGTCCAGAGGGGTGAAGCCCCCGTAAGCTCCTGGATTTTACAGATTTTATAGGGCTTGAAATATGTCTCCTATGTAGTCATTTTCTGCATTTTTGATGATGTGAAATTATAAAAATGACACAAATTTCAAGGTTGTTTTTTTATATAAAAAATATATGTTCTCCCAATGAAAGTAACTCAATAAAGTAAAAGATCTTGTCATTTATTTCTCTGAGAGTGGGAAAAAATATTGCTTCTTTTATCGGTTTTTTTTTTTAGCTCAAGTAAGCTTTTCTGATCGCCTGCTGTCCATCGTCTGTCTGTCCATCTGTAAACTTTTTACGTTTTCGACTTCTCCAGAACCACTGTGCCAATTATAACCAAACCTGGCCAAAAGCATCCTTGGGTGAAGGGCTTTCAAATTTGTTCAAATGAAGGGCCAAAGGGAAGACAATCACAACTAGTTCTAATTGTAACGGGGACCGTTACAGATGTTCCCCAAACCTCCCCCAATTAAAAAGTGATGTCCTTGTGAATCTATAGGAAAAAATCATTTTATTTTAGCCTTTAATTACATGTAGTCCGTTCAATATGGTCATTTCAGTACCAAGAAATGAAAGAAAGCGTTGCACGTGCATACACGCGCACGCGTGTACGATTCCGAATTTTTGTTGATGTCGTTCAACAGGCATTTGTATCATATACCCACAGTATGAATTTCATAACGTTTCCACCAAATATAAGGAAGTTATAGCGATTTTAAAATCGTCCAATCAGAAATCAGCACACGTGCATGCACATGATGAGCAGTAATTCTAACCACAGCAATTTGTAAGGAGTACCAAGATACATCTAAACCCCTAATATGAATAGAATTTGATGAAAAACAAAAACGTTATCGTCCTTTAAAAATTGAACATTTAAAAAACATTGCACGCGCATGCGCGTGTGCGTTGGCATTTTTTGTTACACCAACATATAGATACACATATTGTCTACATATGCTGTGAATATCATCTCATTCGCTTCATAAATAAGATAGTTACAAACGTTTTAGCATTATCCAATCAAAATGAAGCGCACGTGCATGCGCGTGCAAATTGGTAATTTTGACTATGTAAATCAGTTAAGGGTCTCAATATCTACCTATGATATGAATTTCAAGCCATTTCAATGAACAACAAAAAAGTTAGACTGATTCCAAAGTTAGCGTACAAATTTTGTAGTGCATGTGCATGCGTGCGCGTGCTGACAAAATAACTATTATTTTTCATATGTACAAATGATATACTATCATCCTATTTAGGTTTTATATCGCTTCCTTCAATATTCTGATTTTCCATTTTTTGTACCAAAATTGCAATGCACGTGCGCGCGCGTGCATGCACGTGCAAACAAAATGACTATCACTATGCACATCTACAAACGCTATACTATCATCCTGGAAAGTTTCATATCGATCCCTTTTGTAGTTTCTGAGAACACTACCGGACAAAAAAGTACCGGAGAAAAAGAATAATAATAATAATAACTAGAAACTCATTACTAGTAATGAGTAGGTCTTCCGTTAGACCACTTCCGGTAAAGAGCTTTCTATTCCTACGAAAATCATTTAAATGTATCAGAAAATGTGCCTTAACAATGAATGAGAAATGTATTGTCGAATTTTTTATTCCTTTCTCGTAACTTCCGGTGACGACCGGAAGTACTATTCAGATGCGTTTTCCTATAAATGACATCGACTCTTTACTGTCGATATTCCCTGAAAATTTCACGTCTCTATCTGAAAGAGTTCTCAACAAAAAGAAGTAGACTAGAGAAAGAAAAAGTAGTAGGTTACTACCGACCGGAAGTCAATTTTGAAAAACAAAATTATCAAAACTTTAGAAGTTGATACTTTTATTAAGACATGTGAAAATCATATGAAAGACTTCAAATATAAGCGAGATTTATGGGAACAAAGAGACGAAAAGTAAAAAGATATTTTAAACCACAAACCGGAAGTAGTCGTTTTGACTACCGACAGAGTCAATATTCTTTTGACACTTTGAAAGAGAGTTGATAAACTAGTATAAGTTTCAATTTAAAGGAAAAAGTTTGAAATTTGCCATTCTTTCCATCACTTCCGGTGACGACAGGAAGTGACGGTCGACATGTTCAACCCCCTTCTGCACGCTTACAAACGGAGAATGATCATCCCTGAATATTTGATGAACCTATATTTTACCTTTTCCAAGAAAAATACTGGGCAAAATTCCTTTTGAGAAACAGAAAATCGGCCATATTTTCCGACCGGAAGTGAATGTTGTAAAAACAAAAATAATTATAGCAAGGTCATTTCATAAGACATTATTCCTGAAAATTTCAAGAAAATCTATCCACCATCTCTGAGAAATCACTCGAAGAAATCGGAAAATCAACATTTTTCAAATACTTCCGGTATAGACCGGAAGTGACGGACGAAAAAATTGAATGTATGTGTACAATGGACTAATGTTAGTTGATCAACTCTACAAGTTTGAAGCGTCTATCTATATTCATTATTGAGAAACTGAAAAAACAAGGTTTGAATATGTCCACCCCATATCTCACGACCGGAAGTGAATTTTACAAAAATATTTCAATTTACACTAGACATTTATAATGTCTATAACATATGTAAAATTTAAATCATTAACTTGTTTTATGACCGAGATTTATGGTACTGAAAAATGAGAGAATGAATAGTTTTTCTTTCATATAACCGGAAGTTGGAGATTCAACTTCCGGTGGGGTCAATAGTTTTTGAGAATTAGAAGGAGACCTAATAAACCGATATAGGTTTCAATTTGAAAGAAAAAAGTTTGAAATTTATGAATTATTAATCACTTCCGGTGACGACCGGAAGTGACGACCGACATTCTTACCCCCCCCTACTGCACCCGTACAAAGTGAGATCTATTAACTCTGAAATTTTGGTGACTCTATCTCTTACTGTTTCTGAGAAAAACGATTGACAACGAAAACAGCTCATAAGCCGTATTTGCCGACTGGAAGTGAATTTTACAAAAATATTTGACGTTACTCTAGATATTTATAGTGACTATAATATATGTAAAACTCAACTCATTAACTAGTTTCATGACCGAGATTTATGGCACTGAAAAATGAGAGAATGAATAGTCTTTCTTTGATATAACCGGAAGTTGGAGATTCCACTTCCGGTGGGGTCAACATTTTTTGAGAATTAGAACGAGATATAGTAAACCAAAGTAGGTTTCAATTTGAAAGAAAAAAGTTTGAAATTGATGATTTATTTGATCACTTCCGGTGACGACCGGAAGTGACGGCGACAAAAATATTACGTGCATGCACCATAGAGAAAATAGATCTATCATCCCTGAAAGTTTCATTCGATTATCTTTAGTGGTTTTCAAGTTTACCCCCGGACAAAGTTTCTTTCAAAAACCGGAAAATCGGACGTATCTGACGAACGGAAGTGAATTTTGAAAAAATGAAAAAAACACCTCGAAGTACCATCGTTCCCTATAACCTGTGAAAGTTTCAGGAAAATCCATCCAACGGTTTAGGAGACGAAAGGGGAAAAATAATAATAATAATAACTAGTAATGAGTAGGTCTTCCGTTAGATCACTTCCGGTAAAGAGCTTTCTGTTCCTACGAAAACCATTTAAATATATCAGAAAATGTGCCTTAACAATGAATGAGAAATGTATTATCGAATTTTTTACTCATTTCTCGTAACTTCCGGTGATGACCAGAAGTACTTTTATGATGCGTTTTCCTATAAATGACAGTGACTCTTTACTGTCTATATTCCCTGAAAATTTCACGTCTCTATCTCAAAGAGTTCTCAACAAAAAGAAGTAGACTAAAGAAAGAAAAAGTAGTAGGTTACTACCGACCGGAAGTCAATTTTGAAAAACAAAATGATCCAAACTCTAGAAGTTGATACTTTTATTATGACATGTGAAAATCATATGAAAGACTTAAAATATACGCGAGATTTATGGTGACAAAGAGATGAAAAGTAAAAATGTATTTTATCAAGAAACCGGAAGTAGTTGTTTTGACTACCAACGGAGTCAATATTCTTTTGACACTTTCAAAGAGACGTAATAAACTAGTATAGGTTTCAATTTACAAGAAAAAATTTGAAATTTGCGATTCTTTCAATCACTTCCGGTGACGACAGGAAGTGACGGTCGACATGTTCAACCCTCTACTTCACGACTGCAAACGGAGATTTATAATTCCTGAATAATTGATGAACCTATATTTTACCTTTTCCAAGAAAAATGCTGGACAAAATTCCTTTTGAGAAACAGAAAATCGCCCATATTTTCTGACCGGAAGTGAATTTTGTAAAAACAAAAATAGTTATAGGAAGGTCCTTTCATAAGACATTATTCCTGAAAATTTCAAGAAAATCTATCCACCATCTCTGAGAAATCACTCGAAGAAATCGGAAAATCAACATTTTTCAAATATTTCCGGTATAGACCGGAAGTGACGGACGAAAAATTGAATGTATGTGTACAATGGACTAATGTTAGTTGATCAACTCTACAAGTTTGAAGCGTCTATCTATATTCATTATTGAGAAACTGAAAAAACAAGGTTTGAATATGTCCACCCCATATCTCACGACCGGAAGTGAATTTTACAAAAATATTTAAATTTACACTAGACATTTATAATGTCTATAACATATGTAAAATTCAAATCATTAACTTGTTTTAAGACCGAGATTTATGGCACTGAAAAATGAGAGAATGAATAGTTTTTCTTTCATATAACCGGAAGTTGGAGATTCAACTTCCGGTGGGGTCAATAGTTTTTGAGAATTAGAAGGAGACCTAATAAACCGATATAGGTTTCAATTTGAAAGAAAAAAGTTTGAAATTTATGATTTATTAATCACTTCCGGTGACGACCGGAAGTGACGGCCGACATTCTTACCCCCCTACTGCACGCCTACAAAGTGAGATCTATTAACTCTGAAATTTTGGTGACTCTATCTTTTACCGTTTCTGAGAAAAACGATTGACAACGAAAACAGCTCATAAGCCGTATTTGCCGACCGGAAGTGAATTTTACAAAAATATTTGACGTTACTCTAGACATTTATAGTGACTATAATATATGTAAAACTCCACTCATTAACTAGTTTCATGACCGAGATTAATGGCACTGAAAAATGAGAGAATGAATAGTCTTTCTTTGATATAACCGGAAGTTGGAGATTCAACTTCCGGTGGGGTCAACATTTTTTGAGAATTAGAACGAGATATAGTAAACCAAAGTAGGTTTCAATTTGAAAGAAAAAAGTTTGAAATTGATGATTTATTTGATCACTTCCGGTGACGACCGGAAGTGACGGCGACAAAAAATATTACGTGCATGCACCATAGAGAAAATAGATCTATCATCCCTGAAAGTTTCATTCGATTATCTTTAGTGGTTTTCAAGTTTACCCCCGGACAAAGTTTCTTTCAAAAACCGGAAAATCGGACGTATGTGACGAACGGAAGTGAATTTTGAAAAAATGAAAAAAACACCTCGAGGTACCATCGTTCCCTATAACCTGTGAAAGTTTCAGGAAAATCCATCCAACGGTCTCGGAGACGAAAGGGAAAAAAAAAAAATAATAATAATAATAAACAGTAGAATCACTAGAAGGTCTTCCGTTGGAGACGGAAGACCTTAACTAGATGCTATCTCGTTGCGAGCAACGAGTGGGTCTTCCGTCCAATTTTAGATGTGATGAGATAAGAATTTCACTGAGATTTTCGTTCATAAATAATGATACAAATATATTGTCTAGACGTACAATTTAGCTTCGGTAATGTTTTATAAATATTGATCATTTAAGTGCTATAAATTAAAGACTCTCTGCCCCTTTCGGCCACTAATTAAAGGGGTCAGCCTTTTTTCGAGAAAAAAGTTAATAATGTTATTTACTGCGAAAACAATTCGACTGATCAGGCGAGTCATGTCGCCCGAAGGCCTATTTTTTGATATCATTCTAGATATATCTCGCAAAACTGAACAAATTTTGTTCTACATGTCCTATCAAAATTTTCTTCAGAAAAAAGTTATTGATTGCGACATTTATCAGACTGTGAAGGCGAGTCATAAGGCCCGTGGGCCTTTTTCTTGATATCGTATGAAAGATCTTGCAAAACTGAACAACTTTTGTTCTACATGTCTAATCAAAAGATTCTCGAGAAAAAAGTTAGTAATTATGACACTAATCAAACTGTTCAGGCGAGCCATGAGGCCCGTTCGCCTTTTTGATGATGTTGTTCGAAAGATCTTGCAAAACTGAACAACTTTTGTTCTACATGTCTAATCAAAAGATTCTCGAGAAAAAAGTTAGTAATTATGACACTAATCAAACTGTTCAGGCGAGCCATGAGACCCGTTCGCCTTTTTGATGATGTTGTTCGAAAGATCTTGCAAAACTGAACAACTTTTGTTCTAGATGTCTTATTAAAAGTTTCTTGACAAAAATGTAATAGATTGCAACAATAACCCAATTATTCAGGTGAGCCATGAGACCCACAGGCCTATTTCTTAACATCATTAGTTAACGCTTGCGAAACTGAACAACTTTCGTTCTACATGTCTTGTCAAAAGTTTCTCGAGAAAAAAGTTATTAATGTTATTGATTGTGATACAAATTCCACTGTTCAGGCGAGCCATGACGCCTGGAGGCCTATTTTTTGACATCATTAGATAGATCTTCCAAAACTGAACAACTTTCATTCTACATGTCTTATCAAAAGTTTCGTGAGAAAAAAGTTAATCATTCTAACAGAAATTCAATGGTTCAGGCGAGCCATTAGGCCCATGGACGCATTTCTTGATATGACACGAAAGATCTCAATAAACTGTACAACTTTTGTTATATATGTCTAAACAAAATATTTACGAATAAAAAGTTCTGATTTAAAACGTGGAAAAAAAGTGGGCACTTTTCTAAACTCCATTTTCGACCCCTACCGAGCTTCCATACTAGGCACTTCCGGAAATTTTGAAAACCGATGTGCACAACTACAACATGTCGTCTAACATCACTGAAAATTTCAGCATTCTAGCTTTTGTCGTTTTTGAGTTTTTGTCCGGACAAAATGGTCATCTGAAAATCGATAAAAGGGGGATAACTTCCAACCGGAAGTGAATTTTCTAAAATCCAAAAAAAGATATAAACTTCAGATAGCAATGCATCAACCCTGAAAATTTGAAACAAATCGATCAAGCCATCTCTGAGAAATCCTCTGCACAAAATCGGTAAGGAAAAAAAAAAAGAATAAAAATAATAATAATAATAACTAGATTCGATCTCGTTGCGAGCAACGAGTGGGTCTTCCGTCCAAATTTAGATGTGATTAGATTAGAATTTGACTGACATTTTCGTTCATAAATAATGATACAAATATATTGTCTAGACGTACAATTTAGCTTTGGTAATGTTTTACAAATATTGATCATTTAAATGTTATAAATTAAAGACTCTCTCTACCTCTCGGCAACTAATTAAAGGGGTCAGCTTTTTTTCGAGAAAAAAGTTAATAATCTTATTTACTGCGATACAGATTCGACTGATCAGGCGAGTCATGCCGCCCGGAGGCCTATTTTTTTTTTTATATCATTCTAGATATATCTCGCAAAACTGAACAAATTTTTTTCTACATGTCCTATGGAAATTTTCTTAAGAAAAAAGTTATTGATTGCGACATTTATCAGACTGTTAAGGCGAGTCATAAGGCCCGTGGGCCTTTTTCTTGATATTGTTTGAAAGATCTTGCAAACCTGAACAACTTTTGGTCTACATGTTTTATCAAAAGTTTCTCCAGAAAAAAGCTATTGATTGTGACACTAATCAAACTCTTCAGGCGAGCCATGAGGCCTGTTTGCCTTTTTCATGATGTTGTTTGAAACATCTTGCAAAACTGAACAACTTTTGCTCTAGATGTCTCATTAAAAGTTTCTTGACTAAAATGTTATAGATTACAACAATAACCCAACTGTTCAAGTGAGCCATGAGACCCACAGGCCTTATTCTTAACATCGTTAGTAACGCTTGCGAATCTGAACAACTTTTGTTCTACATGTCTTATCAAAAGTTTCTCGAGAAAAACGTTATTAATGTTATTAATTGTGATACAAATTCGACTGTTCAGGCGAGCCATGACGCCCTGAGGCCTAGTTTTTGATATCATTAGATAGATCTTGCAAAAATGAACAACTTTTATTCTACATGTTTTATCAGAGTTTCGTGAGGGAAAAGTTAATCATTGTAACAGAAACTCAATGGTTCAGGCGATCCATGAGGCCCATGGGCCCATTTCTTGATACGGAACGAAAGATCTCAATAAACTGTACAACTTTTGTTATATATGTCTAAACAAAATATTTACGAGTATAACGTTATGCGACATTTATCACTGTTAAGGCGAGTCATAAGGCCCGTGGGCCTTTTTCTTGATATCGTTTGAAAGATCTTGCAAAACTGAACAACTTTTGTTCTACATGTCTTATCAAAAGATTCTCGAGAAAAAAGTTAGTAATTGTGACACTGATCAAACTGTTCAGGCGAGCCATGAGGCCCGTTGGCCTTTTTCATGATGTTGTTTGAAAGATCTTGCAAAACTGAACAACTTTTGTTCAAGATGTCTTATTAAAAGTTTCTTGACAAAAATGTTATAGATTGCAACAATAACCCAACTGTTCAGGTGAGCCATGAGACCCGCAGGCCTATTTATTAACATCGTTAGTTAACCCTTGCGAAACTGAACAACTTTTGTTCTACATGTCTTGTCAAAAGTTTCTCGAGAAAAAAGTTATTAATGTTATTAATTGTGAAACAAATTCGACTGTTCAGGCGAGCCATGACGCCCTGAGGCCTAGTTTTTGATATCATTAGATAGATCTTGCAAACCTGAACAACTTTTATTCTACATGTTTTATCAAAAGTTTCGTGAGAAAAAAGTTAATCATTGTAACAGAAATTCAATGGTTCAGGCGAGCCATGAGGCCTATGGGCCCATTTCTTGATATGACACGAAAGATCTCAATAAACTGTACAACTTTTGTTATATATGTCTAAGCGAAATATTTACGAGTAAATAGTTATGATTTAAAACGTGGAGAAAAATGAGACACTTTTTTAAACTCCATTTTCGACCCCTACCGAGCTTCCATACTAGGCGCTTCCGGAAATTTTGAAAACCCAGGTGCACAACTACAACATGTCGTCTAACATCACTGAAAATTTCAGCACTCTAGCTTTTTTCGTTTTTGAGTTTTTGTCTGGACAAAATGGTCATCTGAAAATCGATAAAAGGGGGATAACTTCCAACCGGAAGTGATTTTTCAAAAATTGAAACGACGGTACAAACTTCAAATGACAACGCATCAATCCTGAAAATTTGAAGCAAATTGATCCAGCCATCTCCGAGAAATCTTCTGCACAAAAATCGGTAAGGAGAAAAAAAAAGAATAATAATAATAAGAAAAGTGAAAAATCAACAATAGAATAATAGAAGGGTCTTCCGCTGAAGACGGAAGACCCTAATAAGAAAAGTGAAAAATCAACAATAGAATAATAGAAGGTTCTTCCGCTGAAGACGGAAGACCCTAATAATAAGAAACAGAGTAAAAACAATATGTTCCCAAACTTTGTTTGGGGAACATAAAAATGCAAAAATAGGGTGGGGTCATTTAAAAATCTTCTTCTCAAAAACTACTGAGCCAGGAAAGTGGAAATTTACATGAAAGCTTTCTGACATAGTGCAGATTCAAGTTTGTTAAAATCATGGCCCCCGGGGGTTGGATGGGGCCACAATAGGGGATCAAAGTTTTACATACAAATATATAGGGAAAATCTTTAAAAATTTCTTCTCAAAAACTACTGGGCCAGGAAAGTGGAAATTTACATGAAAGCTTTCTGACATAGTGCAGATTCAAGTTTGTTAAAATCATGACACACCCCCCCCTCCCCCCCCCCCTCCCCCCCCCCCCAAGAGTAAGATAGGCAACAATAGGGGATCAAAGTTTTACATACAAATATATAGGGAATATCTTTAAAAATCTTCTCAAGAACCACTGAGCCAGAAAAGCTGAGATTTACTTGAAAGCTTCCTGACATAGTGCATATTCAATTTTGTGTGAAACTCATGACCCCTGGGGTTAGGATAGGGCCACAATAGGGGATCAAATTTTACTTAAGGTATTCCATGTATAATGAAAGGATAATGAACAATTTTGAAGGATTTAGATCAACATAAAACTTTATTGTTAAATAATGATGGAAGTGAAGCAGATGAAATTCACATGACTGGTAAATGATTAGAAGCTGACCTTTTTGCACTTAAGACTTTTTGGAAGAGTTGTCTGCCCTTTGTAAAAATAAGAAAAATCTAATTTTCTAAAAATGTGTGTGGTCAATGATTAATTTTATTTCATATTTTCATAAAAAGAAAGTGTATGTAACTTTCTACCAAGAGATTAGTATGAATATATAATTTGTTTTTAAAATATTGTAATAAAAGATGCTTTTCCCATATACTTCAATGTTAAATTCTAGGTGAAATATATCAAGCAGTAAACAAAATTTAGAAAATTCCTACCGTGGGTTATTTTTATTTGATGAACCCTTCAAAATGATACCATGATTACAAATATTCCACCATCCATTTATTAGATATGAAATATGGTCATTATACATTGAATACCTTAACAAATAAATAGAAAAAATATCTTACTTGTCCCATAATTTTAAAACTTGCATAATTTTATGAAAAATATTCTTTATACTATAGTTGAAAAGGATACTAAATACAATAAAAATTGTTGTGAGCATATTTACAGAGATATTGCGAGTTGAAATCCAAATACAGCAATATGCATATTTCGATCGGAGATTTACACGCCTATTACTGTGACGTCATATGCAACAATTGGAATGAGAAAGCACGTAGTAAGCCGGTGGTGATTTAGGTGATAATCCTATTATTTTATCTATAAAACTGCTTTAACAGCATTATCTGTGTATTTACTCATCAATTAATGGACTATGGTGTATTGTTTGGCATACGGTTGCACCAATATTCAGAAGAAAGGGTGCCGATTTAATCATTTTAGTTCCTCAAAGGATGCAGCTGGGAGGATGGCATGGATCATACACAAGTTTGATGCTACAGATATTAGTCGGTTGTGTTCGGAACACTTTTCAAAACTTCAGCTAGACCGAGATCCTGAGAATTAGAAGGCGACTGGCTTTGCAGGGGCAAAGATTCGACTTAAAAGTGATGCCTACCAGGTCTGTTTGTTCAAAGTCCCGGAGTTATGGGAGTTCAAAATGCCCCAACCCTGAGGGGCCTTCTTGAAACTACAATGGGCTGATGTGAGTGTTTCTTAATAATATGATGTTTATCTGTTTATTATATAGCGAGAATACTTAATTCCTGAAATAAAAAAACAATTACGTCATCAACAACAGATGAATGGAATGTTTGTGTTCCAAATAGTATAGGGGCATCCCTCATCATCCCTGATCGTATTTTAGCCTATAAACTGTAAACCTACAGCTGTACCGTTAAGACGTAGGTTATAGCTGGTGGGGATACCCCCTTGCAAGTCAGGCATGTATAACCAGGAGGCGGTAGGGCTGTCCCCGCTTTTTCAATCAGTATTTATTGGAATGACCCACCACCACCCCCCCCCCCCCTTTTTTTAAATAGTGGTAGTGATTGTAAGTTTGAAGACAAGAAGTGAAGACGTGTTCTAAAGGACGGTTGCTGAATCTCCCCCACCCCAGCATCGAAAACAAATTGAAGAAATAAGGATCTACTGGTCCCCCTAATAGAGTAGAAATTCGAAGATTAGACAAAACAACATTAGTTTCATTATTATTAATATTTGCTTGTCAAGTCTTTTTAGTTGTAAATTTAAAAAGTCATCATCTCCTTTGGCTGCCCCCCCCCCCCCCCCCCCCTTTCGAAAATGAAGTTTTATATTTTACAACATTGCAGTATAAGATAATAACTTGTAACATGTCTGTAAAGTTTTAAATTAGAAGTGATGATCATAAAAGGAAAACTGAAAAGGGTTATATCTGTTTCATTTGTGACAAATTTAAACAAGTATCCCCCTATCTTTTGTATACAAACTATGGCGCTGCATAATATTTTCATTTTCAAGTCATACTACATCATTACATTATCAGTACCTACATGTAATCATATTTGTTGCGAAAAAAGCATTAAAAGACTTCACATTCATATTAAATACTTGTGTTTTTTAAAAAAGAATTGTCAATATATATTTGCAGACTACATGGAGATTCTGTGCATTAACTTAGTGGAACGCCATCTTCAGTTTCCATCATGTCCAGCAGCTACTGCGGAAGCCGGCAGAGGCATAGACCATTGACCACCACCTCTTACCTCTTCCTTCGCTTATTTCAATATGGATTGACTCATCTGCATTCAGTCTCATTGCGCAAGAGAGACAAGGTTTGCCCATGGCAATCTGGTTGACTGTTGAGGACCCAAGAACTTGAAGATGAATACCACTGAAAGACTTGTTGATGATGTTATAATTGTGGTTTTCTATTGATACTATTTAAATGTGCTGGAATTTTTATTGTCATAGATAAAAATATTTTTCAATGTTACAATGTTTGTTTTCAAATCGCTCGTGTCAAGTTCAAACTGCGTGTTGATGATTCTAAATAAGAGGTGATTTTGTGAAAATGCCCAGCTTTCAATGCATGCCTGATGTTGTTTGTAATCTGAACGAGAAAACACAGGAATCGGTAATTTTATCTGTAATAATAGTTGTAATGGTCTATACCATACCACACATAATAAAAACACAGGAAACGGTAATTTTGTTTGTAATAATGATAGTACTAATCTATACCATACCACCCCAAGTGAAAACTGGTGGTATGATATATGCCACTACTATTATTGTTACCGGTTCCTGTGTGCGTTTTGTTTTGTTTTGTGTTTGTTTCTTAAAGACCCAACTTTAAGTTAACACCCCCAAATTGTTAGCCATCTGTCAATCAAACATTTAACAATAGATCTCAGGTGGAGTGACATCTGCAGAAACTGTGGTCTAGAGCTACATGTACCCCAGAGAGGTGTTTTGATAACAATAACAGCCAGTACCTACAGGCATTCTTTAGATTTTGAGGAAGCCCTGTATTCTAGAGTTTTGATAGCATTGACCTGACCACAACTGCTATTTTCTTGTAATTCAATTGTTTTTAAAAAGACCCCTGCACTATGTTCATGATTTAAAAAATATATATATCATATATTTGATAAGACATGTAAAAAGCTCTACCTAATTCACATATTATTTTTAGCAACTGTTTTTTATTTTGATTTCGCCATGTTTACTTCGTTCGATAGACGCGTGGATTATAAGTAAAATATTCACATCAAGGCATAATTTTTTTTTAAGTATATAAATGAAGAACATGAGTAATCAATTGAATGACTGTAAATTATAAATAATGCAAATAAACAAAATGTTAACATAATGTAGATGCGTGTACATGCATGTCAGTATGCACGGTATGCAGTAGGCTATATCAATAAATTCCATTCGTCGTTTTCTTGTTGAACAGTTTTAATGTAAAGGAATAATATCTAATAAAACAAATTCGTCATTGATGTAAAAAAAAAATATCTACCCGTACCACACTGGTATCAAACGAAGTTAAATAATAACAGGTTTCTTCACAATAAGCTGATCGGCGAGAGATACATTGTCGCATATGACGTCACGGTATCACGTGACCCGCTATCTCATTAGCAGAGATTTCGAAATCAGGAAGTCGATTTGAGTCGATTGAAATGTTAAATTAAACCTGAAATTTTGCTTTAAAAACTGGGAGATCATTTTTTATATGTATTGTGATAAAAGTTACTTCAGTTTCTAAATAATTCACGAACGTGGGACATGTCCTTTAAAGACCCAAAAATAATACCGTACGGTTTCTTCACGGGTCACTGGATGTGGGCGGAGTTCATCTATGGTCATTGTTATTTACCTGGCCAAGAGATCAGGGTGCTGTGTATACTTTTGATGTACACAGGAAGGGTCTCAGGGCTGTCTACAGTGTTTCTGTGGTCATAGTGTTTGTATAATGGTTGTATCCCTATGGCTAGATGACACAGTCTACACCACCCCCTCTTTTTTTCTTTTACTCTCAGTCATAATTGGCTCAGTGAATAATTTCTTTTATAAATATAGAACTATCATAAATTGATAATATAAATTATTTCAATAAATTACAAGTTTTAGAAATTAATGGACAAATTATTGTTTGATTTCTGATTGTGTAATTTTATAATACATGTATATAAAGGGGTGAATTACAATTATATTAAAATTGCGTTGTTCAGGGGTCTTTTTAAAAACAGTTGAATTATGAGAAAATAGCAGTTGTGGACAGGTCAATGCAATCCATACTCTAGAATACAGGGTTTCCTGGAGATCTAAAGAATGCCTGTAGGTACTAGCTGTTATTGTTATCAAAACACCTCTCTGGGGTAGCAGATGTCACTCCACCTGAGATCTATTGTTAAATGTTTGATTGGCAGACGGCTAACAATTTGGGGGTGTTAACTTAAAATTGGGTCTTTAAGAACCATATAAGGCTAAAGAAGTTTACATTTGCACAAAAGCTTCCTGACATAGTGCAGATTAAAGTTTGTAAAAATCATGGTCCCCGGGGGTAAGATGGGGCCACAGTAGGGGATCAGAATTTTACATACAAAATCATTAAAAATCTTCTTCGTAAAAATCACTGGCAAGGGAAGTTTACACTCTTGTCTGAACAAGAGACCATGATTTACCTTAAATTTTTAAATTTTAAAGGGGGGGGGGTGCGCTATATTTATTTATTTGGGGTGTTGCTAAAATGGGGGACAGCTAGAACACGGAAAATATTTTATGTAAATAAATGATATATTGAAAGGAGTTCAGCATTTCGTAATGATTTTAAAAGTAATTTCCTTATGTTTCTTTAGATTTCCTTTTGTTTCATTTCAGCAGGTTTTGTTTCGGTGAGTTTCGTTTCGGTAGATTTCATTTCGTTTCGATTTCGTTTCGCACTTTACAGGTACCCTTGTAAAAAATAAAAATAAAATTTTCAACTCATTCCAATAAGCAACCATGTTGGCTACTGAAATTACAAAATTCATTTTCAGAAGCCCACACCTTGATGAAGCAATTAAAGAAATTTAACAAAATATAAATTATGTTGTTTATTGACAATTACTAATACATTTACAAAACTCTCTATCTCAAGCCTCTATCTCAACCTCATGAAGTCTTTCAAATACAGTCCTTTTGTTGGGTTTGCTATCCCCGGTATGTGATATACATGTACCACATGTCTCAATCACCTGTCTTTCTGATGCAAATATCCGACTCTGATCAATTTAGTCATCATTGTCAGGCAAGCGTTTAAATGCTATACATTTTCATTGGGAAAACAAATGTATATAAAATAGAAAACCATATATGATATCTCCAAGTGCGTGAGACGAATCACGACTTCTGATCGCGCACTGCTAAATTTACTTGCATTGGCAAGTGGACAAGTGCTTATTTCCAAATTGCAAGCCA
>NC_079164.1:58963684-58973684 GCF_947568905.1 Ostrea edulis
GGAAAAGAGTTATGGTGAAGCTTGACAACGAAAACTTGTGGAAAGATACAGGAATTGTCAAGAGCTTCGATCCTGACCAAAGGACATGCATTATTGAAACTCCTTGTGGAACCGTACGTCGCAATAGAAGACATGTGAAAATTGCGTCTTCCAAACCTACTGGTGTACTCCAAAGTCCCAAAACAGCAGATCTTACCGACACTTTACTTGATGATTTTAACAATGGTCCATCCATGGCAGTTGGGAAACCCAATTGTTATCAAGCAAGTGAACCGATAATGTCACAAACTGGAATCCAACCGACAGTAACTAGATCGGGAAGAACCATTGTCAAACCTACTCATTATGACGACTTTGTTTCCTGGAAGTGATATGTTAACTTCGCGCTACTTGGTCAGATGTGTGCGATATGGACTGTCTTGTGTTATTTCAACTGTCTTGTGAATTATGATTGCATTTGGTATTTCATTTTATCAGAGTTAAGTAACTTGACATTGGTATGTTTTTAAATGTACATTCACTTTAATCTTCCTGGTGCAGTAACTTACCAAATCTGTTAATCTAGTCATGTAAAATCTAGTCCAGTTTATTTCACTATTAGATCTTGTTAACATTTCAGATACAATGCATAAATTTAACACATTAACTTTTCTTTAAAAAGGGGGAGATGTCATAATAGAATGATTTATGTACGAATTGTCTAGTTTCATTTTGTTATCATCTTATTCAGTAAAATGCTTGACTTTCGAATAAACTCTTTGATGTCGAACATGTGTGTATTCCTGCATGATAAATCAGCCTGATTTATCCTCATAGTATATCAGCCATCGAATTATTACAGACAGTATATCTGAAAGCTCCTTCTTCAGAAGTTCATAAACATTTGCTTGTCTAGAAACAATCATTTGTAATTAACACTAACAGAGAAATAGGAATTTCGGATTTGTAAGGAAAAATCAGTGAATTGCATTGTTTATTACATATATTTTCATAAAGACTCTTTCTTCCGGGGTTTTTTTCCACCTGTATCCAACTACTGAATTGTGCGCGTCCTTATATGTATCACCCGTGTTTTGACAGCCAACATTCTCAGGGACATTGTATTTCACACATTTAGAAGATTTTTAAGTTTTAAAAGAGTGCAAGGGTGTTGAATCTCCCAAAAGTCTGCTCAACTGGGCATGACTTAGCTGTCATCGTTGGTTTTTATTCTTTAAAACTTGTACATGTACACTTGTACCATGTACCAATAGTCGTACAGGTAGATACTGGAAATTTATGCCGGTTTTGATGATTATTTGAATTTTTACATACTAAACACAAAAGTTTTGAAGCATTTCAAAATTGCAAATTAAAATTGAATTTGTTTATTTAATTTTTTTTTTTATAGTTTATTTTTTGTTATTAAGATATCAATTTTAAATAGATATGTTTCAATTACTTATGACTACAATTACCACGCATAGTGTAGAAATATCTAACATATGAAGATATGGTGTAGTGCAGTGGATTTTTTATAGAGGTCATTATGAAAATAATTGTAATTGTTGAATGAGCGGTGAACTTGGAGCTTGACACAAAATAACCCCCCTCCTTGCTACACACAAAATATTACTTGTTTTTATTTCACCCATTCAAGATAATAGACATTAGAAAAAGAGAGCTACTGAAGCATGATATCACTATATTATATTAAGTTTAGTTTCTAATTTTAACTGTGATGGCGTAAAAAATAAAAATGTACAATTAAAAAAAAAAATTTTAAAAACAGTACGACCGTGGATTAAAGAAATTATACGTTTTAGGTATATAATGAATATTTGAATCCTTCAATATTATTATCAATATAATGTAATTATGTTGTAGGTTTCAAAATATCGTTCTGTCAAAATTTACAACATTTTCATTAGGTTTTCCGTTTATTGTGAAGATCGTTTATCAGGTTTTGCGTTTATCAGGTTCACCGTGTATCATATCGTATCATGCGTGTATCCTATCCTATCGTGAGTGTTTCGTGTGCTATCGTTTATCGTGTCAATTAAGAATAATGTTGCGGGTACTGTAGTCAGCAGCGTTATCAAACATGATTGGATGTCATGAAGGGCGTCATTGGAAATATACTTTCGAGCTTTCATGGATTATCCTTTGTAAATACGTATATTTGTATGTATATATGTATGGAGCTAAAATATTCATAGTTTATTCCTAAAATACATTGCAGTATGTGTACTAAAATTACTATTAGTTTTCATTTTTGTAGATGCATGTGTCTGATTTCATTATCAAAATACATTAAAATTAAAATCTGGGAGCTTTCGGTAGCTTTGTACCCTGGACCTCACCAGGGCTTTGTCATGGACCAACTGGATAGAGGCTTAGAGGTGCCCCCCCCCCCCCCCCACCAACCCACCCTCCCTGTCTCTCAGATTTTTTTTTCACTCCCCCTAAATATATAATTATTGTTGATAGTAATCACAAGGATGGGGTTAGAGGTAAATGTTATATCAGACTTGCAAGAAGGAAAATAATCAAAGCGTATAATAGATAAACTCCACAAAGTTATAGTATGTTTCTGATACATGTACATGACATACTTCATAATGAGGCACTACAGCTTACAAATGTTGAATTTACAATGAATGAATGATGAATTGACGTGTTACTTGCGGCACTTTTCGAGTTGTGTAAACAATGATTATACAAACCAGGAAGATTCAATTGCAAAGGTTAATAGAATAAATGATGGATTTACCTGTACCTCAAAACAAGATTTGCATTTATACAGATCAAAGAACAATTTACACACTGACAACTTAAAAGTTTCGAAAATGTATTTGTATCTAAACATTAAACGCATAATGCATGGTGTAATAACATTTACACAATCATTCCATCCCATTAGATTGACATTGCACTAATACCAAGAAATGTTTGTAAAAGCCCCCCCCCCCAATGGCATACTGTTGGCGTGATCGAAGCATTGCAGTTCATCCCTTCATGTATTTTCAAAAATGAAATTCATTGTTAGCTCATCTGAGCTGAAAGCTCAAGTGATTTTTCTGATCACTTATGTCCAACATCCATCTGCAAACTTTTAACGTTTTTGACTTCTCCAGAAACACTGGGTTAATTAAGAATTACCAGATTACCAGGTAGTCATATTAATATTCAAGCATCTTCAGGTAGTGCAAATTCAAGTTTGTTCAATTCAGGGGGCCCAGGGGTTGAATGGAGCATAAAAGGAGAGCAAAGTTTTTTATGAGAATATACAGGAAATTAGTTAAAACAAATCCTTCAAGATTAACAGGATCACACTTAATCATATCGAAATGCAAATGTTCCTAAGTTGTGTAGATTTTTTTACTGCCCTTGGGACTAAAGTCGGGGTTGGGGTATATTGTTTTTGTCCTGACGTCTGTCTGAAACTAGAACCTTGCTCATAACCTCTGATAGGGCTGAAACGATTCACCGAAATATCAATACTGTTCAATGTAAATGCTCAATTAAATGTTTGATTCATTGCCTCGATTTTCGGTTTGATAAGTTTATTACAAATGGGTTCAGTAAAATACATCAGGCTCGGCCTGTACATATTATTTCTACCTGCATGAGGGACAAAATAGCGTCGAATAACATTCAGACTGTTGTTTGCCTTGAGGCTGACGAAAATAATTATGAACTTTATCAGTTTAAACTAGATCGAGCGAATCGGCATCTTACTGTTTGGCAGTTTGGAAACATTTTGCTTTTAAAATTATGATCTTAAATCTTGGTAATTAAATTTTTCTTCAATGTTACTGGTGTCAATATATAGTGTTGGTTTATGAAAATCATTTTCTCTAGAACCACTGAGCCTGAAATCCTGAAGTTTTTGTGCAACTCACTACTTTATGCTAATTGAAATTTAAACTCTTTTAATGAATGAAAAATGAATAAATAACGAGCAAGAAAATGTTTATCTATATTTTCTGCCATATTGTTTTCCATGTGCCCACTCTAAATTTATCGGGCGATCCGGGCTACTTTTCGGTTGACCTGCGGCTTAAAATACTTGAAACAAGTTACTTGCCCGCTTTCGGAAGTATCAACCGGCTTGACCCGGGTGATGAAACAAGTGTGCCCAATGTACATCCAAGTTTGTTCAAACTGTGACATATAAAGCCAGAGAGAGGTCACAATAAAGTTTCAAAGTTTGATTTACACAGAGATATACAATTGATAGGCAAAATCTTTAGAAATCTTCAATCTATATAAATAAACTGTCTTCTTGCGGTGAAGGTGAATATTGTAGATTCAATTTATTCAAGCCATGACTCGATCCTGGTGCCTATATGGGGTACGTAATTTTTGTAGTAGACATTTGAATTTGTTCACAACGGGGTGGGGACGTAGTTGGGATTAAATATTTCATAAATGCATTTGCAATCTGTAACTGCAATTGTTCAAGTGAGCAATATGACCCATGGACTGAATTGACACTTTAGACTGCTGTGTGTTATCTGGATAAAATATACAATACTAGTTATGTTACTTTATGATGCTTTTAAAATGTATTTTAGAATGTTTAGGTTGACTTTGAGATGATTTTAAGATATTATGAACAATTTCAGGTTTTATGACTCCTATTCATTTGAAGTTATACCTGTAATGGGGCAGGTGCTTGCTAGAGACTGGAAATCTTACCAGTATTTAGTGGAAAGTATAAGACAGTTTCCTAATCAGGTATCTTCTTTTTTTGCAACATATGCATTAATAAGTCATTATAAAATTATTATTGTTGTACATATAAAAAATTAGTTTTAAGTAGAATTGAACAAGAAATGGAAAAATTATATGCTGATATTCACAATGATGGACAACATCTTCACCTGACTAACTCAAGAAACTGCTCATCCATCATCATTTCAAATATTTATTAGCTGATATGTGCTGAAAACTACTGAGCTTTTCTGAGTTTTATGTCAGTAGTAGTCCAGTAGAAGTAAAAAGTTCTTTGAAATGGGAACTAATTGCAATGGTTTCTTTTCATTTTATTTTTTTATATATATTTAGTTAAATGTAACTTTAAAAACATATCAAAAGTTTAGAAAAATATGTTGAGGGGAAAGCTGTTATTTTAAGGATAAAACACCATTTATTGATGAAAATCTTCAAGATCTGGAAAATCCAATTAAAATCTATGTTTTAATTCAAACTCTCTGATTTGTATCATATTTGGGTAGATAAATGTATCCAATAACAAATGTGACAAGTACATTGTATAGAAAAAAAATATTGAACGGTAAGTTGTAATTTTGAGGGTAAAACAACATATATGAAAATTTGACGAAAATTGGAAAATCCAATTTATGGTGGCATATTTCTGCCATCACTTTTCAGATAATTTATATCGACTTGCCAGATAATTATGTTGACTTATCAGATAATTATGTTGACTTGCTAGATAATAATGTCGACTTATCATATTGTGTTGACTTGTCAGATGATTATGTCAACTTTTCATTTCAAATTATCTTTTAATTTTGATTTGCTAATGCCTTTGCTAACATCTACTTTCCATTTTGTTATTTGACAATGCCAGTAACTGTCATTTACTTGTCATAATACCTGACAAGTTGACATAATTTTCTGACAAGTCGACATTGTCTGACAAATCGACATAATTTTCTGACAAGTCAACATGTCACCTTGTCAGATTATTATGTTGACTTGTTAGATAATTATGATGACATGCTGGAAAGGGATGTTGACTTGTCAGATGATTATGTTGACTTTTCAGATCTTTATGTGGACTTGTCAGAAAAATATGTTGTCAACTAGATGGCACAAACTAGGCATGGAGATGTTTTGATGTTGAATTTTTAAACTCGTGAATAAGTCAACAAAAGATCTGAAAAGGCGACATAAAGATCTGACAAGACAATATAAAGATCTGACAAGTCGACATAATTATCTGACAAGTGATGGCAGAACTATGCCACCATAGAAAGCATTTTTCAGTTACCTTTTGACAAGTGAATAACATTATCTGACAAGTCAACATAATTAGCTGTCAAGTCGATATGATTATTTGACAAGTTGACATAATTATCTGACAAGTGATGGCAGAAATATGCCACCATACTAATTGTAATTAATAGAACTCTTTTGTTTTATATCATTTTCAGATAATTTGCCATATCCTGTATTAAACAAAGATTGAAAAGAATTGAAAATGGGGATAGGAAAGCTCTAACTTTAAGTCCAAACATCACTTTTGAATGAAAAACTGACGAAAACTGTGAAATTTCATTCCAAATCCATTTTCAAAACAAAGTTATATTCAAATGATAAAAGAGGACTATGCTAGAATCCTATGAAACTGAATTCTATGACATAAATGATTCATATTTTGGGATCATAAGGAAAATGAATATCAATCTAGGAAAATAAAAAAACAGGAAATATCGTGAAATCATTTTTTTAAAAATCAATTACAGGTGACTCTTGATGGTTCAAAATTTAACTTCGATCTCATGAAATGTAATCAGGTCTTAACATTTTGCCCTAGATAATGAAGTAAATTTACTATTGATCTCTCGAACTTTCGAAGTTCTTGATCTCAAAAAATTTGGGTCCCAATAAACATATTTCATTGTTTTTCACTCTTGATCTCTCAAAGTGGTGGTAGTATAATACACACGATTACTCCATTGTATAATTATTTCGGCTTGGACCTTACCTGGATAAAGTAGGGCTGAAACAATTCACAGAAATATCGATAATGCTCAATATAAATGCTCGATTCAATGATTGATTCATTCCCTCTATCTTCAGTTCTATACATTTTTAGCTCACCTGAGCTGAAAGCTGAAGTGAGCTTTTCTGATCACCTGTTGTTCGTCATTTGTCACTCACTCACTGGATACTGTTAGTGATAGTTATCACATCAGTGCCGCTATGGTATCCCTCCATGTCACACGGTCTTTGGCTGTATTTTCGGTTTCCTGATATGTTAGGCCCGCAGTTGTAAAGTTTCTTGCCAGCGTGTTTCGCCATCTCTGCCGTTGTCGTCCTTGTTTTCGTCTGCCTCCGACCAATGTAGGGTCCCACTCGTACATTGGTTTAGGGAATCTTTTGTCTCCCATCCTCGACATGTGACCAAACCATCTCAGCCGATTTCTCATGAGTAGTGTTGAGGCATATGGTTGATCTGTGAGCTCTCGAATGTCACTGTTACGCCTTTGTTCCCACCATTTGGTCTTCGGAATAATTCTAAGACATCTGGAATCGAAGGCGTCTAGTCGTTGCTCATGTTTCCTGGTTGTGGCCCATGTCTCAGATGCATACAGCAATGTTGGAATGACAACTGCTCTATATATTCTCATTTTTGTTTTGAGGCTGATCTTTGCTCACCAAGTGTTGCGCAAGTTCTTAAATGCATTGACAGCTTTTCCTATACGAATGTTCAGCTCAGTATCGATGGAATTAATTGGTGTTACAGTTGAACCTAGGTAGTTAAACTTCTCAACTTTATCAATGGTAGACTCTCCATCTTTCACGCATGCCGATGTTTCACCTATTGGCATAACCTTGGTTTCGTCGTCTGTCTGTCCATCTGTAAACTTTTCACATTTTCAACTTCTTCTCCAGAACCACTGGGCCAATTTCAATAAAACTTTGCAAAAAGCATCCTTGGGTAAAGGGCTTTCAAATTTGTTCAAATGAAGGGTCATGCCCGCTTCAAAGCGGCGATAATCACAAAAATGCAAAAATAGGGTGGGGTCATTTAAAAATCTTCTTCTCTAGGACCACTGGGCCAGAAGAGCTGAAATTCATATGAAAGCTTCCTGACATAGTGCAGATTCATGTTTTTTAAAACCATGGCCCCCTGGGGGTAGAGTGGGCCCACAATAGGGATCAAAGTTTAACATGCAAATATGTAGGGAAAATCTTTAGATATGGGCCAAAGTGATTCGGGTGAGCGATGTAGCCCATGGGCCTCTTGTTTAAAATTGGGTTCGGTAAAATACAACGGGTTTGACCTATACATATATTTTTACATGCACGAGGGACAAAATAACGTCCAATAACGGTCAGACTGTTGTTAGCCTTGAGTCTGACAAAAACAATAATGAACTTCATCACTTCAAACTACAGAGCCAATAGGCATCTTACTATTCAGCAGTTTGGAAACAGTTTACTTCTGAAATTGGGATTGTGAATCTTTGTAATTAAATTTTTCGTCAAAGTTATTATCGGTTTCTTCTATAAAATGTATTGTATTGAAAATATTGAATCTTGGCATAATTAATGCAATACGTATCATATGGTGAAGGGGGCGTATCATTTCAGCCCTAGGAGATAGCTTGGCCGTGTTAATTAGGTGTTTACATAAGCGATACATCACCTGGGCTTCTGTCGGGGGTGGAGAGTTAATTTTTAGCTCTTCTGAGCCGAAGGCTCAAAGAGCTAATCATATGGCCACATGTCTGGCGTGCGGTGTGCGTCAACTTTTTGGAAAAATTTGTCACAGGGTATCCTTGGCCCAAGGGCTTTCATTTGTACTAAAACTAGGGTTGTGACCCTTTAACAAGGGGAGATAATTAGGAAAATGCAAACAAAAGTAGTGGTTGCTAAAAAATCTTCTTCTCAAGAACCACTGGGCAAATTATCACCAAACTTATGCATAAGGATGAGGATAGGTTGTAGATAAAAAATTGTTCAAGGCATCATCCTGGGGCAAAGGGTGTGGTCTCAAGGTCACTTCAAAGTTGACCATAAATTTTGTTTTGTTAAAACTTTGATATTTTGCTTAGTATAAGGATTAGGATCATCAAATTTTGTCAGTTGATGCATCTTAGGACCTAATATCATGTTGTCTCAAAAGTAGGTCATGGTGACCTACTTTTTGAATTTCGCAGGTAATTATTATTAAATGGAGTTTGATGCATACATGTATCTTGGACACTTTTGAGCCTATGATCATCAAAAGTTGTCAGTTGATGGATCATGGGACCTTGAACTGCGTCATGTGAAAAGTATGTCACCATGACCTACTTTCTGAATTTTATGGCTAATCATTTATGAATACATTTTAGGTTGTTAAATCAGATACCGAGAGGTTTAGAATCATCAAACCTTGTAAGTTGATGTGTCTAGAGGCCTCAAAACATATTTATTTTAAAAAGTAGGTCACAGTGACCTACTTTTTGAAATTTGCAGACATTCAAATCTTCTTCTCAAGAACCACTGGGCAAATTATCACCAAACTTATGCATAAGGATGAGGATAGGTTGTAGATAAAAAATTCACATTTTCAATTTTAGATGCATATTTTGGACACTATGAAAGCTAGGATCATCAAACTTTGTCAGTTGTCAGATACTATTTGACTTACAATTATCAAACTTTGTCAGTTGATGCATGTTGAGTCTTCAGAGTGTATTGACTAAAAAGTAGGTCACTGTGACCTATTTTTGGATTTTGACGGCTATATTTGAATATTTCAGATACTATTTGACTTACAATAATCAAACTTTGTCAGTTGATGAATCTTGAGTCTTCAGAGTGTGTCGACCAAAACTGTGACCTACTTTTGGAATTTGACGTTTATATCTGAGTATTTCAGATACTACTTGACTTCAATTATCAAACTTTGTCAGTTGATGCATCTTGAGTCTTTGGAGTGTGTTGACCAAAAAGTAGGTCACTGTGGCCTTCTTTTGGAATTTGACAGCTATATTTGAATACTATTTGACTTGTCATTTGATGCATCTTGAGTCTTCAGTGTGTCAACCAAAAGTAGGTCACCGTGACCTACTTTTGAACAGTTACATTTAAATTTTCAGGTACTATTTGACTTAACATCATCAAACTTTGTTAATTGATGAATTTTGGTTAGTGAGAATTTTTGCCTGTTCTACAATGTATCAGAAGAGCAATTTTAGGCCCATGGGCCTCTTGTTTGATTGGTCATTTTCACCCTACACCTCTCCTCCTGGTCATTGTCTTTGTTATG
>NC_079164.1:58978684-58989396 GCF_947568905.1 Ostrea edulis
TGTGAACTATAGACATTTTTAACTTCTTCTTTAACTATCATTCCAATTCTTTTCAAATTTGGTATGAAGCATCTTTGAAAGAAGGGGGACATAAATTGTAAATTTCAAGATTCCTGGGGCCTTAGGGGTGGGGCAAAAACTGCCCAAAATTGACCAATTTTCAAAAATCTTCTTCTCAAGAACCACACACATTTACATAAACTAAATGCATAGTGATGTAGAGCAGGAAAGTCTCTACCAAAATTGTAAATTTCATGATCCCCAGGGTAGGGGTTCTGACTCCAGGGTGGGGCCAAACTTGTTATATAGTGTTTATGTGTAAAACACTCAAATAACATCTTTAGTGTTATTGATACTAAATTGAAACTAAATGGATATTTAGAAAGAGCAGGTAGTCCTTTACCTAAATTGTAAATTTGATGATCCCTAGGGTAGGGGTTCTGACCCCAGGATGGGGGCCAAACTTAGTATACAGTATTTATCTGTAAGTTGCTGATACTGTATAAAATCTAAATGCATGCTTGGGGATAGCAGAAAAGGATGTACAAAAAATGATGAATATTTCACAACCCAGGATTTTGACTCTAGAATGGGTCCAAATTAGTCATATTTAATGTTTTAATGTTAATACACCTATTATATTATTTAAAGCCTTTCATCAGTGTATGCACTTTTGAAGGCATTGAAGTTTTAAGAACACATCTTGTTTTATACTTTTGCTGAAGTTAAAATTTACATGTAGCTTAGATATTCAGAACAGGAATTTTTTTCTAGATTTCATAGCCCTTGGGAGTAGTAAGGCCTGTGGGCCTCTTGTATTTCAATTTATTTGAAATTATGAACATCCTTGGTTTACCATGTAAAAACAGCTCTTTTTGATATGCTAATTTACTGGGGAAAATAAAATGGTGATCAGGTATAAAATTTGATGACCGCTAACCGCGTTACACAGGAGACCGCTTAATGGAGTTACATAGGATTTTTAATCAGGAGGAAATAAAATTATCGCGGTGGACAAAAAAAGGTGACCGTTGTTAGAGGTGACCATTATTGCAAGTTTCACTGTATTCTTATTCTTCTTCAATAAAAAATCCCATGGGGATCCGGGTTGGAATAGATCCTCAGGACGCCGTTTCATCAAACATAGTAACTAGTTGCGTAAGCTTAGTTTGGCGTAACTTTCTGACTAGACTAAATATTTTTTACGTAAGTTCGTTTCATCAAATGGCGTAAGATTAGAATTTACGCAAGTTTTCTACTAACTAGTAGAAACACTACGTCAAGTCGAACCCTTACGTAAGTATCTACGTAAGCAAAAATCATGGACGACTGTTAACTGTTTGTAGATATATATGGAATTTTTACCGATGAGCTTTGTGTCGTGA
The DNA here is from genome assembly GCF_947568905.1 of Ostrea edulis. NCBI lineage: Eukaryota > Metazoa > Mollusca > Bivalvia > Ostreida > Ostreidae > Ostrea > Ostrea edulis. Next base: position 58,980,070 of record NC_079164.1, read on the forward strand.
TCGATTTTTTTAAGACAGGATGCTTTTACTAGTTTAGACGTTTACAACGATATGTATGGCCATAAGGGTTACTTCCCTTTGAAAACTAGTAAATCTTTGGCTATTATTATTTTTCACAAGTGTCTATCTGTACATGAATGATGAATGTACAGTGTTATTCCCAAATCCCTTTGTAAAGTAGTCCACCGCAAAAGGAACGTAATATATGTAGGCTATTTATAAATCTCTTCAAAATTTCGGCTCGGACTAAATTGGAACACAGGAGTCGGAAATTTTATCAATAAAGTAGAAATATATGAGAAATGGGCATAAATACTACCACTGAGCTTCGCGAGCGAAGCGACAGGAATGCAACGCGATTTCGGCAAAATCTGCTCCGGTGCTATGTTGCGTGAAAAAGACAGCAGTACCCGGTATAAATAACATCAGTCGATGTGTCCCACCTGATTTCTGGATCGGTCACCCTTTTAATTGCCGTCAATTACTCTAAAATCCAAAATAAACACACTTTCGAAAAAATTCACTCGCCATAAGTTTTGTGTGACGTCACGCCATTTGCTGCTGAACTATCGCGGTTGAATTTTATCATGTTTACAAGAAAAATATTTAAAAAGAAATAAAACGTCTTTTTTATGGCTAGCTTTTGTGTTTGTTAATTTTTTTTAGAGACAATATTTAACTGGTAATTAAATTTTAATTGAGTGTTAAGTTTACGTAGGTAATATGCGTTTGAAAATAAAGGGAGGTAATTTTTTCACGAAATCAATAATGTGCTTCAAATTTGAAGAAAGATGCCCAAAAACTTATATATATTGTGTTTGATATTACACTTCGAATGGAGCCCATCATCGTGTTGGGGTTGGAGACACAATAATGTTTTCAAACCCATCAGGGAAAAAAATGACTTATTGAGTACAGTATATGAATTCTCAAATATATCTAGATCTATTCCAATTTCAAACAACAGATGTACAGTTGCAGTTTGTGCATGCCCCCCACCCCCCACCCCCCTTCCTTCATTTTAGGGTAGTATAATTTACAACGATTATTTTCTCATTAAATACCATTCTTCAATTTTAGCCGTTTAAACCTAGCTCATCTTTCAATAAGGCCTAAAAGCACTATTAAAGTATCATGCTGAATTTTCTTCTCATCCTCACAAATATCAAGGATTCTGAGTGAACTCATGGTTCTATTGGATGGACTCAGCTAGGGCTGCTAACACTGTAGGAATGTTTTCTCAATGTATCAAGGTCCATATGTCCCAAATCAAGCTGATTTATAAATCCTTGAATATGGATTTGCCCCCCCCCCCCCCCCCCCCCCATCATGATTTTTAAAAGGTCTGTCATTGACTGTGCCACTGGAAAATTCAATAGCAAAAGGAGCATCGATGATTTTTTGAATGCCAAGTGAGGTTCAAAATAATTTCATCAAATTAATAATAGTATTTCTTCATGCCACGGTGTTCTGCTGTAACCTCATAGAAATAATTACTGGAAATATCTTGTATATAAATACTACTATCTTTAGTTATTAATATTTAGTAAATTTCTATGGGTTGGCGCGATAAAGAATTAGTCTCACTGCACTACTTCCTAGAATGAAAAAAATAGCACAAGAGGCATAAAAAGACCGCATCCCTCACCCACCTCAAACTGAAAAAAAAGCAGAGGACGTTGACATCTGAGTGACTCGGGTGATATATGGGGAAAAGAAAGTTGATAAACTGTACTACCAAGAATTTTGCAATCAATAAAGATTTCTATTTATTAAAAACTTTTGTTATGTGTGATGTAAAATTACAACAATATCTAGGCCATCACATGCCGTGATTATCCGGAATTTCTCAGTGTCAACTTTGATTTCACTGCGATAGTTCAGCAGCAAATGGCGTGACGTCACACAAAACTTATGGCTAGTGAATTTTTTCGAAAGTATGTTTATTTTGGATTTTAGAGTAATTGACGGCAATTAAAAGGGTGACCGATCCAGAAATCAGGTGGGACACATCGACTGATGTTATTTATACCGGGTACTGCTGTCTTTTTCACGCAACATAGCACCGGAGCAGATTTTGCCGAAATCGCGTTGCATTCCTGTCGCTTCGCTCGCGAAGCTCAGTGGTAGTATTTATGCCCATTTCTCATATATTTCTACTTTATTGATAAAACTGCCGACTCCTGTGATTGGAACAAATGATTAGCGAGCCCGATTCAATTCGATCTCTGTCGTATGGTGGGTGATTACGGGAGTGTAATGTATATTTCATGAGTAGTTATTTTAAAATCTACTATTTTCCATTGTATATCTGAAATCTTGAAAAAATATTCCGTCTTAAGAGATGCATCATATAACTATATTATGTATCAGTCTATTAAGACGGGATTTTTTTGGGAAGATTTTCAAAATATCAATAATAAAGTTCTTCCAAATAAAAAAAAAAGTCTTCGTAACAGTTTGATACTTGACGAATTTCGGTGATAAGTGATGTGCTGGATAAACCGTAATCCGAGATTCCTCTGACTCTTACCCCCGCTTTTATATTTGACATATGCGGGGGAGAGTCAGAGCGGACTCCATATTGAAAAGTGGGAATTCAGCGACACCAGCTGGTGTCGCTGCTTTACCTACCTCTTACAACTTTATTTCGCGGACCCATCTTCCAAGACGCGAGGATTCAGTTATCGGAAGATTATTCTACAAATACATCATGATTAATGCGATGCTATCGCCGTTTAAACGATGGAATTTTGTGTTTACATGTGCTGACGTCATGCGCAAAGAAATCAAATGGCGAGGCGGCGACCTAATTCAAGTGATGCTCCATTTGTCGGTGTTAGGGCCGTTTAAACGGCGATAGCATCGTATTAATCATGATCTATTTATAGATTTATCTTCCATTAACTGAATGCTCACGTCTTGGAAGATAGATCCGCGAAATAAAGTTGTAAGAGGTAGGTAAAGCAGCGACACCAGCTGGTGTCGCTGAATTCCCACTTTTCAATATGGAGTCCGCTCTGACTCTCCCCCGCACATGTCAAATATAAAAGCGGGGGTAAGAGTCAGAGGAATCTCGGATTAGATAAACCGTACAGATATATATTTTATGTTCTCAAATAAAGAAAAACATCTACATTTATATCAGGCACGAATCGGAGTGAATGGGAGGGGGGCACCCTGCGTTGCTACTCCACTTTTTTAACAACACGATTTTTTTAAATTTTGTACTGTTAGTGAATGAGAGGAAATTATGAATAAAAACTATTTAGCGAGGTATGAGCATTAATAGAAGAAGTCTAACCCACCCACCCCCACATGTCTGTAGTAAAATGTTTTGAGGCACTCATAATAGAAGATTATAGCACCCCCACGATTGAAGAAAATGAAACCTGAGAGAGAAAAAATTGTGGAAATCACTGCAAAAGATTATTTGAAAAGCCAACATCTAATTTATGTTCCAGCTGCACCCCCCCCCCCCCCCCGGTCACTTTGCAAAACGATGGTACATGCCTGCAGGCCTATATAATCCCAAACTATAAAATATGCACACATATTCAATTGTTCAAACACAGTTAGGCCTATGAGTCTACATTAATTAACCAATTAAAGTATAAATTCTTTGAAATCATGAAACAACTACTTTTTGTAGAAGAAGAGATGTAAAATACTGTATATACATAGGCCTATATAGATAAAAACAAATTTTGTTTATGGAGTGATAGAGGGCGAAGCCCTCTCACGGCCCGAAGGGCCGTGAGAGCGGAGCTCTCCCTATAGGTAACACGTATATACATGTTTAAAAGGAAAATATAGGAAAATAATGAAAAATTAAACCATACCTATGGAACTTGAAAAGTTTGGTACCAATGGCGTCGATTCGAATATTAGCGCGTGGACATGTATTCCTCCATTTTGAATCTCGTCTACCCTAGTTCACGTCGTTCTGAGATGTTATACATAAAATCCGTAAAAGCATGTAAATCTTATTTTCTTAATCATATATAATCACTCCACCATTAACGCCATGTTTTTTGTTGTGGTTCAAACGCTTTGTTTGTAATTTGCTAAATAACGACGCTGCATATGACGTCACAATATACTGTTTACATCAATTGCGTTATATTTCCCGCGTTTAATATATAGGTGGATCAAATGTCCAAAAATTAGGATGCTTTGATACAGCTCCGTCCGCGTGCTAACTTCGGGTTGTTTTTGTCCTGTTTTGGATATAGATACTAATGTCAAAACTTTTTTGCTTCGCCCTCAAACACGGTCACGCCGTAAAACATATTATGTTTGATTTAGTATGCAGTGCCCAAATAGTATGGTATAGGAAAAGGACTCGAGCCACTAACATCCTGTAATGGCCTATGCTTGGGGTGAAATCTAAAGTGTCTTTTGCTGATTTTTTCTATCCTTGATTTCCATGTATACTATTTACCCAAATCACATGTCACCTTAATTTGTAAAACCGGATGTTGATTACTTGAAATTAAACGTCAAACCCATACATGTATTTGATTTTTTCCCGGATTTTACCACCTCTTTTTTCACTTTGAGGCAATAATTTTTATATAGCATATGTTTCACTGTAAGATTTAATTCGATTGAATAAAAATTGGTAATGAAAGGTATTCTTTCCAATGAAAAAAACTCTCAGCGACGTTCTAGCTGCTATCGAAAAATAACTTTTTTGAAATATCGCGAGAGGAAGAGGGATAGTCGTCTGAACAGCTGACATCAGTATATGTGATGTATTGTGATTACTACGGATACAGGTGCCAATTAAAATGCTTCATTATGTTGATTCCTAAAAAGTTTTACAGAATTCCCATTCTACAGCAAGTATTACCAATTATATAGCCGGGAGATAACATTTTCAACCAAAACTTTTAAAGTTTTGCACTTCGAATCAGTACGCTACGCGGGGCTATCACTAGGCCGACCACTCATCGGGCCAGTGATATATGTCAGTGCATATGAATTAGAAGTGCGGGAATAGTAGTAAAAACTTCTTGTACATTCCACTTTTATTTGAAAATGATAAGTAATCTTTCTGATTTTGTCTGGGGGAAAACAACAACATACAACATCCCTCACACATAATCTTGCTCATTTACATAAAGTGTCTCCAGTCATTCAGCTATTCTGATATATCTCCAGGTTATAAATTCCCGCACATGATTTTAGTCATACATCTTCCTTGCCTACATATGTACCTGTTTTGTCAAATCTCTACATGTCAAAATTGTTAGATATAGTGTTTTGTAATGCATTTTCTTTACTTTTAATTACAATGAGAAGTAAATATATGTATGGTTTCAGACATAAATAAATAATTTATTAAATCTCTAGATTTATTTTTTAATTAAAAAGGGTAGTTGCTTTCTCAAATGATCCTTTTACACATTTAAATTACGGTTTTAAGTAGTTTAATTTGTAAAAATGCAAGGGAGGCTACTGTAAGTTAAAATAAGTGGCGGATCCAATGGAACGTACACACACAATTTTCAATAGAAAATGGAGGACAAGAATATATAAATGGAATTTATGAACATTTTTATAGTATAATATTACCCCTTCATTTTTTTAAATCAAGACATCCAAACCTGTGATGTAGATATACCATAGTATAATGATTATTGTACCAGTATTACATGTACTGGTCAGGGTTAATATAGTGCATTTCAGTTTAGAAGTACGTGTAACATATTGTGTTTATACTTCTACCTAGCCATTTATTATTGAATGTGAAGAGAGTGATGCCTTAATTGAAGGTTTAAGTTATTTATTTATTTTTATTTTTTTAAATATTATTATCCCAATTTTTTACCACATTCATTTAAAGTTCTGCACTATTACATATACATGACTTTATCATTATTCCTAATGAAACAAAATCAAATGATTTACATCCAGTGTTTTTCACACCAAATTTAGAAGCTACGAATATGCCTTACTGATTTGGAAAAGTTATCAACTTATTTTGATATTAGGATTTTTTAAATATTGAACTCCTCCATAAATAAATGTGTGGGTAAATGGGTGCGTGCGTGTGTGTTTGTGTGCAAACTTGAAATTTTGTAACTATAGATTTTTTAAGATTTTTTCTTTTTACATACTACTTATTCATGCAACATGGCATGCATCTCGATCATGAAGTGGAAATTATACAGGGTTATCTTGATACTGTCCAATATTCACTTTATCGGGATACGATTGACGCAATAGTGGGTCATACGTAATATATTTGTAACATATTGTTTTAAAAAGTGCAAATAATTTTGACACGATTTGGGGGGAAATTTTGACAATTTTTAAGGGGAAACAGCCTGAATGATGTCTTAATACTTAAGTATGTATGAATAACACTGACATAATTTACTTTAGCATGCATTTGGAGAGGACTTATATAGACCATGCCTGTTGTTCAATCCATTTGTGTTTTCTGCATATTAAGATTAATATTTTGATTTATTTCCGTTTCCAAATTGATTTGTTACAGATGTCTAGAAAAAAGTCCTATAAGTGTTTTAACTGCCATAGAACTACGAACCAGACAAACAGATATATGTTATATATCAAAGATTCATAGGAATGTAATAAGCAGACTATCTGGAAGAACGTCTAGTGACCGTGATTTTCTGTGTGACAAATGCAGACATATATGCAGGTCCTATGTACAGAAGTACGGCAAGTCAAATCCAGAACTCAAGAGGAGTAATCTGTCATCTACACACCAACCATCATTTTCTACGTCCCTTAGTCCTCCTTCTGTTCAATTGCCATTCCCATGTACAGCTAGAGGTCACTCTTCTTGCATAGTTAAGATATTTATTTCAGTTCATACAAAAACTTTACGCGGTGGCCGAGAGGTTAGATCGTTCGCCCCGCATGCGGTAGGCCGGGGTTCGAATCCCGGCCGCATCAGACCTAAGTAGTGACAGTTCCGTCGCCAAACGCTTGACATCAGGAGATGTCGCAGTAGGTGTGGCACTCTAAAGAACCCTCACTGCTTAATGGCCGTAAGCGCCGAGCATAGGCCTAAAATTTGAAGCCCTTCACCGGTCTTGGTGACGTCTCCATATGAGTGAAATATTCTCAGCGAGACGTTAAGCAAGATACAGTCTATCAATCAATCAATCAATCAAAAACTCTAATATATTATGTATAATACCTTCTATTTAATGATAAGAAAGGATGATATCATGAATTTGTATCTGAATACCAATAGTACATGAACAAGTTTTTAAATGATTAACCCAGTCTGCGATTCTGCATATATTTGCATAACAATAAGATATCATCAAATGATATAAATATATACAAGTCGCCGTTTTATACGTTTTAATTTTCACCCACTAATAACATTTCGCTTAGTATTTATTTCTTTGGGTTTTTTTGCACGGGGGCACAAAGGAGGCACAGGTGACATCCACGGAGATCCTCCGCGGACTTAAAAGTCTACCTCGCTCAGAAAAATGACTTCAAAGGTGCCTATTTTAAAGGTCCATCGTGTTTTATAAAAAAATAAATAAATAAAAAAAAAATTGGTTCACGAGGGGGATGTTTCAAAAATCCATTTTCCTAATTAGTTACTATAATTACTCAAGTTTAACCAAAATTATAGAGTTGTCTCTCTTTTTATCGTCAGTTAATATCAATTTAATGGAAATTGATACAAATAGATATACAACTTTAAAAAAAAAATAGACTCGTCTTTGAGGTAGACGATAAAACAATATTGTTTTCTGTGGTCCTTTCACCGCATGGAATTTTGATTTTTGATCACGATTTTTCAATTATGTCCAATACAGCGGGGAAAAAATGTAAAGTGGGGGGAGGGGACAATATATCTCAAATCTAAACGTCGTGATATAAAATATAAGTTCCTAGTATTTTAACAGTTCCGATTTACAATCAGAATAAGCCCCAAAAATATATATTAACCTATACGTCCATTTTTTTTTTTTATTTTTTTTTTTTTTTTTGGTGTATTACACTGATTCTCATAACGTCAACATTATGTTTTACGGCGTGACCGTGTTTGAGGGCGAAGCAAACAAATTTTGGCATTAGTATCTATATCCAAAACAGAACAAAAACAACCCGAAGTTAGCATGAGGAGGGACATATCAAAGCATCCTAATTTTGGATATTTGATCCGCCTATATATTGAACGCGGGAAATATAACGCAATTGATGTAAACAGTACCTTGTGATGTCATATTCAGCGTCGTTATTTAGCAAATTTACAAACATAGCGTTTGAACCCCAACAACAAACATGGCGTTAATCGTGGAGTGATTATATTTGATTAAGAAAATAAGATTTACATGCTTTTACGAATTTTATGTAACATCTCAGACCGACGTGAACTAGGGTAAACGAGATTCAAAATGAAGAAATTACATGTCCACGCGCTAATATTCGAATCGACGCCATTAGTACCAAAATTTTCAAGTTCCATAGGTATGGGTTAATTTTTCATTATTTTCCAATATTTTCCTTTTAAACATGTATATACGTGTTACCTATAGGGAGAGCTCCGCTCTCACGGCCCTTTGGGGCGTGAGAGGGCTTCGCCCTCTAAAACTTGCTTGGAATGCTAACCCAATGTATAAGTGGTTAAAGATACATAGACCGATCGAGCACTGTGGGATTTACCCCCCCCCCCCCCCCCCCCCCCCCAAAGGCCAGCTTTATGGTGCAGAGTACACCGAAATTTAGATAATAGAGGGCTTATATAGACAACGCCTGTTGTCCAATCCTTTTAATAGCGAGCCAGCGCTCCGCGCTGGCTCGTACTGCGAGCTCTAATGACTAGAGCGCGGGAAATAATCCGAGCTAAATCTCAACCTCTAACAAGAATTTTTTTTTGACGCCAATCCCAGAAATGGCGGATGGTTCGATTCGTAAAATAATAATAAAAAAATCTTTGAAGTATTACAAACCTTTCTTATTTGAAAGGAAAGGATGACAATCATATTCTTCTCCCTTTCTTTTTCTTTTTAAAATATTGTCTAAAGAAATGTAAACAGTCACGTCACAACTACCAGGCTACGTCACAACAAGCTCGTTGCATTTCCCGCTAAACTGGTTCCTACATTGGCGAGAAGAGCAAGACAGTAATCTTACGTATTGACAGTGAACCAGATCAGTTTTCCTTGTTTTCAATATAAATTTTTTGAAAATGTATTCAGATATGCTGCGCTCGCCCCAACGGTCACACCGTAATCATATTATGTTTTACGGCGTGACCGTGTTTGAGGGCGAAGCAAAAAAGTTTTGGCATTAGTATCTATATCCAACACAGGACAAAAA
>NC_079164.1:58989596-58992096 GCF_947568905.1 Ostrea edulis
AAAGTATACAGAGCTACGTTAATTAATTTCATAGTTTTTAATTAGTGGTAGTTATTTTAAAAACAAGGTGTTATTAAATGCATGGAAAAAAGTTGCAACCTAGTTAGTGGAGAACTATCTTGAGGATGTTCACTAAAACGGTTTTTTTTTTTTTTTTTTTTTTTACAAAAACAGGCTCATGGGCCACATCACTCATCTGAGTCACCTTGGCCCATATCTAAAGATTTTCCATACATATTCACATGTAAAACTTTGATCCCCTATTGTGGCCCCAACCTACACCCAGGGGCTATCATTTTTACAAACTTGAATCTGCACTATGTCAGGAAGCTTTCATGTAAATGTAAACCTTCTATGGCCCAGTGGTTCTTGAGAAGATTTTCTCTATATATCAGTATGTAAAACTTTGATCCCCTACTGTGGCCCCATCCTACCCCTTAGGACCATGATTTAACAAAGTTGAATCTGCATTACGTCAGGAAGCTTTCATGTAAATTTGTACTTTCCTAGTCCAGTAGTTCGTGAGAAGATTTTTAAAGATTTTCTCTCTATATATTTGTATCTTAAACTTTGATTCCCTATTGTAGCCCCATCCTACTCCCAGGGGTCATGATTTTTACAAACTTGAATCTGCACCATGTCAGGAAGCTTTCATGTACATTTCAGCTCTTCTGACCCAGTGGTTCATGAGAAGATTTTTAAATGACCCCACACTATTTTTGCATTTAGTAATCATCTCCCCCTTTGAAGAGGGCACAACCCTTCATTTGAACAAAATTGAAAGCCCTTCACCCAAGAATGCTTTGTGCCAAGTTTGGTTGAAATCGGCCCAGTGGTTCTGGACAAGATGAAAATGTGAAAAGTCTACGCCGACGCCAGACAAATTTTGATAAAAAAAAAGCTCACTTGAGACTTCGGCTCAGTAGCCTGGTGCCCTGGCCTTCCCATAATGCTCCGCAATGCGGAGCATTATGGGAAGGCCAGGGCACCAGGCTATCGGCTCAGGTGAGCTAAACAGTGAACTCTTTGCCACAAATATTTTCGGAGTACTAGATGGCTTATAAGCCATAAAATAATATAAAGACCAGATACATGTAGTATATTTCGACATATGGGTAAAAATACTTCCCTTTATTTTCAATTAAATCATTTAAAATTTTACATTTGATATGCTTTCTGTTGCGATTGAATTAAAGAATCATTTAAATTTTGTATACACAAATATCCTTCCAAACAAAGACCCCCCCCCCCTTCAAGGGAATACATTTTGTCGAAAGTATGGGTCATTGCATCATAATGATATCAGTTATTACTTACAAAATACTGAAGGGCTTAGCTTTCTTTCTGTCCTCTAATCCATTCGGAATAATTCGACAAAAGAAATACGTACATTACTGTCCGTACCAAGTCTGATGTAAGCATACATGTAGACATACAGTGCTTCCGACAATCTGATTATAATCAGATCGTTTGATCCGCTCACGGTAGGTATATGGTGCTCCTATTTTTACATCAAAAACAAGCAATTTTTAGCCGAGTTGCAATGAAGTTGAACTCGGCTATTGGTTTGGTGATGCGGGCGGGCGTCAACAATTGGTTTCCGGATGATAACTCGAAAAGTTTACAATCTAATAAAATGAAACTTTGATATATTGTTGGGTACCAGGTAAGGAAGACCCCTATTAATTTTGGAGAAAAATGGTCAAAGGTCACAGTGACAGGCGTTCAAGTGACATTTTGCAAAAAATAAGGACCATTTTTAGGGCAAAATTATCAAAAAGTAACGGCCTTTTTAAGGGCTTTTAAGACAAAAATAAGGGGTTAAATTTACAAATCAATAGGAAAGAAAAAATGTTTTACTCATCATTTGCAAGAGCAATAATACAACAAGAGGCGCACAGGCCTTATCGGTTACCTGAATACTAGTGAAAAAGTATCACTACTTCCATGGGCAATAAAATCTAGAGACAAATTCCTGTTCTAAATATCTAAGCTAAATTCTAATGTTCAGCAACAATGTAAAACAAGATGTGTTCTTAAAACTTCACTGCCCTCAAAAGTGCATACACTGATGAAAGGCTTTAAATAATAGGTGTATTAGCATTAAAACATAAAAAAAATGACTAATTTGGACTCATCTTAAAGTCATAACCCTGGGTTGTGAAATTCACCATTTTTTGTACATCCTTTTCTGCTATTCCCAAGTATGCATTTAGATTTTATACAGTATCAGCAACCTTACACATAAATACAATATACTAAGTTTGGCTCCACCCTGGGGTCAAACCCTTACTCTTGGGGAAAATCAAATTTACAATTTTGGCAATCTGATTAAAATCAGCTCCTCGATCCTCTCCTTTATTTCTACTCGAGTAGCGACAAATCAAAAGAAATCAAGGAGAGGATCGAGGAGCTGATTTTAATCAGATTGCAATTTTGGTAAAAGACTACCTGCTCTATCCATTTAGTTTCAATTTAGTATCAAAAGCACTAAAGAAAC
>NC_079164.1:58994596-59092096 GCF_947568905.1 Ostrea edulis
ACCAAATTTTAAACGAATTGGAGTGGTAATTATCAAGAAGTTAAAAATGTTCAATTGTTTACGCACGACACTAAATTGCAAAGACTAAGTAAACTGTGGATCCATCATTTGCATAATATAAATAACAAGTTGAGGTTCAAGACATTTACATGAAGAAACATGTATCATCTGCCTGGTCTGCAACTCAACTGAACGTCTTCTTTTCTCAATTTCTTCCTACGAAAGAACCGGCTCAAATCAACAAGGCTCCAAACTTTACAATGCTGCTGATAAAATAAACCGGAACCGACAGTGTGACATCATAAATTAAACTTCAATGCCCACTCTCTTAGCGGCGGGTAATTTAAAATACATGATAGATTAATAATATTGATCGAATCGTTAAGCAAGGATTTTTGTTTGTTAAAGACTGTCATTTACGATGTCAGCAAGTAATACTTTATTCATAAAAGCAACAATGTGGTTCCAGTTGCCATTCCCTCGAAAATTTGAAAATTGCAAGCTCGAACAGTGTCCATGCCCCTTTAATATCCATGAAATATATATCTGATTTTTTTTTAATGCTTCTACCAAATCATGCAAAGAAATTTTCTGTTGCAATTAGTTTGAGGTCAAACCTTATTACTCCATACTAATACCTAAAATTAAACTACATAAAAGACAAAATCATAAGAATTTGTTGTGAATGGTTTATTGAATAAACTGAAAAATTAAAACTGTAATAAAATACTTTCACAGAGAGAGAGAGAGAGAGAGAGAGAGTTACTCTTGGATATAAAATATTTATTACCATAATTGATGCATTTCAGAGATTAATGGATTTCCATTCAAGGAAAGCTTTATATTAGATTCCTCCATTGTACAAACAACCCCATACACTTTCATTACCCTTTTCTTTAAGGAGTAAATGCATTTGGCCTCCACTTACCAACTTTCCTATCCATAGCTTATTCCAATAAGAATCCTCCTCAGAATTCCAAAATACAAGTTGAAAGATCCCTCAAGAAGTGAGAGCAAGTCCCGACTCCACATTGTTCTGTATATCCAAAAAACATAGCTTTTCCAACATGTATGCGAAACTTAATTTTCCGGTGGACTGAATCCAAAAAGATATGAGCCCTGTTAGAAATCCTTTGTTAACAGTCAATAATATGGGATTTTTCCCAAACCAACCTTTTTATTTACAGATTAAAATCTGTCTTCCTTTAAAAACATTCTGATTTGAGTAAACGTTTGGAAGGATATAATTTCCTTCCACATTCCTACTCCTTGTGTTAAGCTGAGGTAGTGTTCCATCCATCCTTTCCTTGTTCCCTGAACCCGTGGTCCAAATACTATACTGGGCACATAAATCCCAGCAGTTTTATCCCAAGTCCTGTATATTCCTTCCATAAAATATATGTGCTTCCATTGACAAGAATAGTAATAAACAAAGGTGCTCCAATATTCACCACCAACATACAATAGCATTTCATTTGTTCAGAAGACAACTTATGAAGCACCTTTCTTTACTACAAGACTTGCTTTTTATTGGATTTCAAAACTTAACCCTGAGGTACACATTTGCCTAGTAAGATGGATTCCTTAATTCCAAAAATTTCCAGTTTGGGCATCAGGATCCATCCAGTAAGATTCCTTCATTTGAAGGGGGACTGAAAAATTCCAAATCCTGATCCCTTGATCCTAAATGATCCCAGCTAGTTATCCCAATTATCCCAGCATGTATCCTAATATCCAAACATCATTATCCAATTCATCCAAGCTTGTTATCCTAAATATCCAAGCTTGCCATCATAATGATCCAAAATTCCAACAGAGCAAATACCTTAAGAATAAAAATTCGAAAGATTAAATTATGAATAATTAAAAAGTGCATGTTTTAATGTTTTTCTCACCACATCATGAAATGAAGCATATGTGTATACAGTAATTGGTTATAAAACAATAAAATCATGAAAATTGATAGCTATAACATGAAATGGACGATATTTGTATAAAATGACCTGAAAAGCAAAAGGTTCCTGTACATTAAACTGGAACAAAAGACTGTCACATTATCCTTCTTTGTCTTACAGTCATTGAGTTGTTAATGGACTTCATATGCACAGATCACAAATATGCATACCATTGACTGTCTTCCATATGAATGCGATATAACATCTCTACCACCTATCCATCTTTTCTTGATCTTGGTGTCACTACAAATTAAAAATCAAATAAAGTTCTTTCATCAGCCAATTTAAAAAGTGGTAAGTGGAGATTCATTTGGAACTTTCTATATCTAAGACAAACATTAAACAATACCTAGAGATTCCAATTTATGACCTAGATCGATTTCTGACAGGAGAATATCTGGGTGATGCTCGGGATCGCCTCGGAGGTGAGGCACTCCTGCTGCGAGATCTTGATCTTCCTCCACCGCCTCTGTAATCTTCCTTCACACGAATGTAAGCTACTTCTCCCTGAAAAGCATTTCACCTTTTGATAAACATATGAGAAAAATAGTCTGTCAACAGCCAACTCAGATTAATACCAAAAAAAAGAAGAAGCTATTTTTATTGTCCATGAATCCAAGTGAAACACACCTCATGAGACCTGAACTTGGAATCATCCAGTTTGCGTACAGCATACTTCATGTCCTCTTTTCTGAGAAATTCCACAACACCAGTACCATCTTTGTAGACATCAGCATAACAAACATCCCCTGCTTCCCTCATGTGATCTTTTAGATCTTGCCAGCTGCCAGATGGTGGTAAACCTGTCAGAGGATCAAGATATCACTGCCAAATATAACAACTTCTGATCTTGATATGACTGCCAAATATAACTTCTGATCTTGAAAATGTTTTAACACTCACATTCTTTTTTACTTTGGTTCACACCAGGGCAAGATCATCATGCTGGGGTGGGGGAATGCTATTATCGAATGCATTTTAGAACCAGAGCCCATGCTGTCTGACCCATGAAGAAATCACAGAGAAGCCTTTCATAAGGCCAACTCCTGGTTAAAATATTAACATCCAAAGTCACAGTACACAGTTCCCAAGGCACAAGAAACCATCTATCCTTCAACCTAAGAGGCAACCCCAGATCTTTTTTTTTTGGATCAAACTTCTAAACAAACAATACTCAATGTATGCATATTGCAAACAGCAAGAGCATTCAACCTTTTTCAATTATTCCTAATCTTAATATGAATTGTTAAACCAAAATTTTATTTAAAGTATCTCATATGAAGTATAATTTCACATTGGAACAGCCTTAGGGCTGAAACGATATGATACACATTGCAATATTTATGTCACGATTCAATACTTTCAATATGATACAATTTACAGAAGAAACCAATCCTTGAAAAAAATTAATTACCAAGATTCAAAATTATAATTTTAAAAGCAAAATGTTTCCAAACTAACAAACGGTAAGAGGCCTGTTGGCTCTGTAGTTTAAACTAATAAAGTTAATTATTATTTTCGTCAACCTCAAGACAAACAACAGTTTGAAAATTATTCAACGCTATTTTGTCCCTCATGCAAGTAAAAATAATAAGTATCACTAGCCCCAAGGGCTGCAAAGTCTACAATAATTTTCCTGTTCTGCATATCTAACCTTAACTCTAATATTCAAAGCAGTATAAAACAAGATGTGTAGTTAAAGTAGCTCATCACACCCATATTTTATTCAATGGTTCATTGAGGTATGATTTCACTATCAAAAGAGTGATACCGGCATAAGAATTTTCAGACAATCGTAAAGCCAACTTCTCCAACTGCCCCCTCCCCCTTAGAAAAATTATGCAACATTTCTGATTATATCATATCTTTTCTTTCCAGGTGTCTGTTACAAATTACTTTTAAAATTCTAGGGATTCATTGTATTTATAAGTTGGACAGAAATAAACATCAAATATGGCTGTGACATTTCTCTTTCACAGCTCTACTGTTTGACAAAATGTACCAGTTCTGTTAATTTTGTTCAAATCTTATTGTTTTTGGAATATATCATTTGCAATATTGAAGTTTGAATACATCTTAAAACTTCAACTGTTGATTGGTTTTTGGACACCTGATTTACCTGTACATACTACATTAATTTGTGATGACGTTGCAAATACTATGAATATACACCCGGGCACATTTTCTATCAGAATACCAAATTTCAATTCCATATCTTATTTCATTCAGAAGTTGCAACATTTTAAACATAGCATATACAGTGTTTACTCCAGAGCATGGGATGGTGGGAATCCCTGCTATAAATCATAAATCCCCCTACAAATTGCATTCTAGTGGGCTTAATCCTGCACATAGCCTTTTTCAATTCGAAAACCAGATTTGTAGCCCGCATAGATTTGAATATTAACATGCAATAAACAAATCATTTGAGCACTTTATTAAAATGGCAGGTTACATAACTATCTATAGATACAAGCTAAAAGAGACTGTTAGAATCAATGAGGGGAGTCAGAAAAGGATCTCAAGGAATCACTTTACCTTGATACCAATTTGTAGATCCCATCATCCTTTTACTATTTCTGAAGATTCCATCTCTTTATCTGACCTAGATCTTAAGTAATACCAATTCTATGTTCTAAGATCAAGGTCACTTGACCTTGATATTAATTTGTAGATATTACCATTTCTGAAGGATCCATGTCTCTATCAATTCCATTTCTAAAACTATATGAGTTTGTATGTTCAAGGTCAGAGGTAAAGGTCTCTGGAGTCACTTGACCTTGATACTCGTTTGTAGGTCCTGTCATCCTCTTGCAATTTCTGAAGATTCCATGTCACTATTAGTCCTGGTTTTAAAGTTATACCAGTTTTTATGTTCATGGTCAGAGGTCAAGGGGATCACTTGACCTTGATACTAATTTGTAGGCCCTGATATTCTCTATTCATTTCTGAAGACCCCCGCACTCTATCATATTTGTCAAGTTATATCTGTTAAATTTTGGATTTAATTTTCCCCCCATAGAGTTCACCCCCAAAATGTACTTTCACTGAAAACAAAAACATTTCTACACATCTACACAAGGCCTATCATATCCTTGAATATCTATTACTTTCATCAACTGTTTACGGAGAACGGTGTTGGACAGTTTAAGGAGTGAGAAAGAAGCGGAAGAATAAGAACCGAGCAAAAACAATAAGTCTCCAAACTTCGTTTTGAAGACTTAATTACTTCTGTTTGGCACACATTCATCCACTCAAACACAACAGAGTGCAACTAAATCTGATTGTAAAGGGATTCAAAATGGGTAACTGGAATAAACTGAGGTACATACCACTTGAAAAGGATTATGAATTTGACATATTAATGTCTAGGAATAGGAAATTCTAACATCGGGGGTCCGAGTGTTTTCAAACACATTTGATAGAACTAGGGCTGGGACGATTCAGGGTTAGCTCGATTCGGTTCGGTTTCGATTCAGAACAGCACGGTTCGGTTATTTTCGATTCGGTTCATGTTAGGTCCAATTTCTCTAATGACACCACAAAAATTAACAATTTTAATGAGTAGCATATTTGATTTTATTTTATTCAAGTTATATAACTATAAGTCGTCATTTGTAAACAGCATATCTATTCATAATGGCATTTTATAACTTTGATAGAAAAAAGAAAACACTGACAGTCTATTAAAATTTGTTATATTAATGTGCTGTATCAGATATGGATTATTAAACAAATCTATAGTGAATCTAAAATGTATATGATATTGTTTTCATTGATATGCAAAAATTCAACAATTCTATCAATTGAGTCTTTGAAAATCTCTCCTTTATTGGTTTACTTCTCTCTCATATTAACTGTCAAATCTGTGTCATTACCTACGATGTTGATTTCACTCCACCACTGACAGAAATGCTATATGTCATGTAAAGATAAATTGCAATGACTTTACGGACCATATTCTGTTGGTATCTGAGTGGTGAAAATGCTAACTCTCAACACAGTAGTGATTTCAATCTCTGTTGCATAAAAAACCACGTTTTCAACATCATTCGGACGCCATATTTGTTGTTTTGGTGTAAGTAAAATCTAAACCGAACCGAAATCCGGAATTTGTAATCGGTGCATCGAATCGTATGAATCGTGGTGCACCGAAATTTTCGGTGCACCGCACAGCCCTAGATAGAACACCTACATTTTTAAAAATAGAAATCTATAGAATATGTCTTTACACACATGAGTGAGGCAGTTTCCCTTATTCCTAGCAGAAACATACCATGTATGCGCTAAAAAATTTCTAACGTAGAAAATGTGGACTTTACTGTCAACAAGCAGTGAAATACACAATTTCGAGATTTTCACCACCGAAAGTTTGGTAACAGTAATGAATAAGGTACACTCAATTTGTATCTATTTTATGATTTTGTTTATTATTATGAATAGTTCTCTAATGTGTAATGTGCAATTAATACATATTTCAATAAAGTAGTTACAATTGAACATACCTCCACTTTGAAACCAGTTATCAGAAATTTAATTTCGTATTCCGATCCCAATTGGGAGTTGTTGACTGGGAATGACAGGGGGGGGGGGGGGGGGGAGGAGGGGGAGGAGATTATCCCCTCATTTTCTAAATTTCTGCAGTAAACACTGTATATACATTTTTATTAGATTTTCTCAGAAAACCTATCGTCCTAGTGTTATACATACGAGGGAAATTAATTGTGAAAGACTTAATGACAACCCCCATTTTTACCTAATCTGATTATCTCCCCTTTGAAGAGGGCATGGCCCTTCATTTTAACAAACTTGAATCCCCTTCACCCCGAGGATGATTTGAGCCAAGATTGATTGAAATTGGCTTACTGAACCACAAGATGCAAATGTGAAATTTAAATATCAACAACAGATGCCATAGAAAGTTTTATCAGAAAAGCTCACTTGGGCCTTCGGCTCTGATGAACTAAGAACATTATTTGCCACAAGAGTTATCAGATTTTCTCTATTTGTCAGACTGACTGTCAGTTTTTACTCACAACATACGAGTCCTGTAATCTTTTACATTGGCTGCATGCAGCTAATATCTTTGGTCCTTTCATAAAAGCTCTTGACTGAGTCACCAGATTATATGTAAAATAACATTTACCAGACACCAACACTCTGTATTCAGATCGTCTCGATGGAGGTCCCCCTCGACCCCCGCCTCCCATTCCACGACTACTTCCACGAAATCCAAAGCCACCTCCCCCCGACCTTTGTCCTCCAGGTCCTCCACCTCGTGGGAATTCTACTCTCAGAGTGTATCCATCATAGTTATATCCATCTCTTTCATGAACAGCATCTGATGCATCTCTGTCAAAAGAATCCAAATAAATTTTGGAAAAAATAAGAAAATCAATATATGCACCCAGGGGTGCATAAGCTGAGTTGCATGGGATACATTGTAAAGTCAGGAATGATGTGGCATATTTATAATTGTGAAGAACTAATTTCAGTTTTAAACTTTTCAAGTTACTGTCCAGAAACCATATTTGTCTGAAGTTTTCAATCTATTTTTGGTCACTGTGACCTTGACCTTCGACCTTTTTTTCTCCAAAATCAATAGGGGCCTTGCTTTGCTGGTATCCAACAATATAACCAAGTTTCATTTGATTCAAATTAAATATTTTCAAGTTATTCTCCGGAAACTTTTTTTTTAAAAAAGAATTTTAAATCTATTTTCGGTCACTGTGACCTTGACCTTTGACCCATTTTCTCCAAAATCAATAGGGGTCTTCCTTACCTGGTACATAACAATATCTTTAAGTATCATTTGATTTGGATTTGAACTTTCTGAGTTATTATCCGGAAACCAAATATTTCTGAAATTTTCATTCTATATTCGGTCACTGTGACCTTTGACCTTTTTTCTCCAAAATTAATAGGGGTCTTCCTTACCTGGTACCCAACAATATATCAAAGTTTCATTTGATTCGGATTTAAACTTTCTGAGTTATCATCCAGAAACCAAATATTTCTGAAATTTCCATTCTATATTCGGTCAGTGACCTTGACCTTTTCCCTCCAAAATCAATAGGGGTCTTCCTTACCTAGTACCCAACAATATATCAAAGTTTCATTTTATTCGGATTTAAACTTTCTGAGTTATCATCCGGAAACCAATTGTTGACGCCCAACCGCCCGCCCGCATCACCAAACCAATAGCCGAGTTCAACTTCGTTGCAACTCGGTTAAAAAGACAACTAGTTGAAACCCATGTTTGACGACAACAAACCAAAGGAGAAGGTGTGATATAAGGGCCTTGTATGGTCCCTATATTGAGAAGTCAGCATGGTCAAGACTGTATATAATTAGGCATATTTTGGGAGTATCAGCTACAGTACGGCCAGCGCGGATCCTGTATTTTCCGCGCTCCCCCCGCGGGATAGATCTACCGCGGTATATCTCAGGTAACCCTGCAAATCCCGCGCTCCCTTGGTGGGGGCTCAGTTATTCCTAATGTCCCGGTGAGGCCTACTCCAGTCAAGGGGAGTGGTCATGTACCCAGCTCTGGGAGTCTCCCGGAATATCACACCCCTACTCTGCATTCCTACACTCCAGTGTCAAGGTTAGCCCCACCCCCTCATTCATGGGTTGATGATCAGGCCCTAGGCCAGCTTAGTCAGGGTTTGCCCCAGATGGGCTTGGGTTCACGCTTGCAGCACCCCACTCCTGGACCGTATTCCCCAGTTGCCCCATTCTCGGAGCCAGGGATTACCTATGGGAATTACCAGTCCCCACAGCCCAGCCAGGGCTATGATCTGCTTACAGGGTCCCCAGTCCCGCATGCCTACCCAGTACCCATCCCATGTGCAAGACCCTTGGGTTGGGGGGAATGCCCCCCCCCCCCCCCCACCCCCCCCACCCCAGCCTTTGATATATCCCATGCCTGGCGGTTACGCTAGCACATCTATGCCCTACCCTACCATGATGACTCCTCCTTATCAACAGCAGGGGCCCTTCACCTACCCTGGCACCACGGCTTGTGGGTTGGGGAATGAGGGGGGAAGCGTAGTGCACATTCAACCCCAGTTAGGTGAACCAGAACGACACACACCATTCTCTGGGCATTCTGCCCAGGGACTAGCTCCAGCGTCTCGCACCACGTACCAGGTCCCCCAGTACTCTTGTAGAGGGGAGCAGTCGATGGGCTTCAGTAGAAACGCACCCCAGTACAAGGATTTGCGGTACGATGGAATTTCTAGCTGGAAGTCCTTCCTGCACAAGTTCATTCGCCTGGCCCGCAGCCAACAGTGGACCGAGATGGAACAACACGACCAGTTCTGCTTCTCCTTGGAGGGGACAGCCAGTGACTACTACACCCTGTTGATGGAAACAGACCGCGGTCTCTCTTTGGCTGACATCATTGGGCGGTTTGAGAAACGTTTTGGGTCATCTGCACCAGGTTTCACGCATCAATTGAACCTTCAGTCAGCATCACAGGATGTGGGCAAGTCATTGCGACATTGGGCTGACAGGGTGCTTACCCTGGCCACCCAGGCTTTCCCGTCTGTGCCGGATGTACATGTCTATGACATCCCACGGCTGTGCTATGGTGCTGAGGACAGGGACGCAGGACTTTATGCCCTGGACGGCCAGCCCAAGACAGTTGAGGAAGCAGTCGACCGAATGCAGTACTATCAGCATTCACGGCAGAAGAAGTCATCCAAGCCCATGAGGGATGTGAGGCAGGTAGCTCAGGTTGAAGCTCCCAATCCTGACAAGGAGCTCAAGGAGGTGCGCCAGCGCCTTGAGGAGTTGGAGAAGGAAATCCGAGGGCGGACCCTCTCTCTCGGAGACCTTCATCATCATCATCGAACGGCAACCTAAAGCCAGCAGTCTGCTTCAAATGTGGGGCCATGGGACATTTTAAGCGGGAATGCCCGGAATGGCGGGGGAAAACTGAGGCGAACCAGGGCCAGGGGACCAAGGTCAAGCCTATGGATGGTCAATACACACAACCGTGATCATCAGAACCAAGGGGGCGGGGAGCCAAGACCCGTCAGCCACAGTTTAGTAGTGGAGGGCCTACGCAGCGGGAAGTGAGGATGGTAACTCCAGAGCGTTCCCCAGCTAGACCAGGGCCGTGCGAGGCTCGCACGGGGACAAGTCGGTTTGTAGGAGGACACAGGCAGGCGCTCTCCTGCATGCGCCGCTCCAGGAAGGGCATGCTCCAAGTGCGGTTCAGGGAGGCACCCGAGGACTGGGTCATAGGGTGGGATGAGGACAAATACGAGCCCTCTCCCAGGGATATGTTGTCGGGATTCAGGCTCCCTGAGGATATCGTGGTGCTGGAACTGCCCGGTTTGGGGGCAGAAAACCAGGGGGATGGGGAGGATTAGGAGGACTTGCCGGATCTGGAGCCCTCGCCCATTCAGGAGGAGCAGGTAGGCGCGGACCCCGCGTCCGAGCCTAGCGAGTGCCCAGAGCCAGTTAGGGCGCAGGTTCAGCCCAAGGAGGAATGTGGGCTGGGGGTGGTCAGTGGCCAAGCGGAGAACAGGACTGCGGATATGCCATTCCGGCATGCTGGAGAATCCCACGAAGACTCGCCTGTGCCAAAAGGGCAGATACGCACAACCACCGGATTCATGGTCCAAATGGTAGTCCAGGGAGTAAGACTTCAGGCAGTGGTAGACACTGGAGCGGAGGGAAGTGTGTTGTCCACCCAGGTCTATGAGGAGCTCGACCCCAAGCCTCCCATCAAGCAGCATGTGACCTTGGTCCAGGCAGGGGAAAATGCCAGGATGAGGGGCTTCATCATTGGCCCTGTGGCAGTTCGCCTTGGAGACACGGAACATAATGTCGACCTGTATGTGGCCCCCCTGCAGGACCAAATGCTGCTAGGTATGGAGTTTCTCCATCAGCAGAAGACTCACATAGATTTGGAGCATGGCACGATGACCTTGGGAGAGGAGAAGGTCCCTATGACGTTCAGACGCCCAGTAGGGGGACAGGAGGCCCAGGTTTCAGTAACGAAGTCTATCTGCCAGTGGGTCCCAGCTGCTTCAGTCGTCCTATGTCCTTGTTGTTTGGATAAGGAGTTGGAAGACTTTGTAGTTAGCCCTCAGATCAAGCAGACCTCGGACGTATTATCGGTGCCGCACACTTATGCTAGGGAGAGAACGTTGGTGACCAGCATTGTCAATGCCTCAGATGAGGAAGTGTCTAACTCCGGAGGCAGTGCGATCGGATCAGCCTTGGAGGCCGAACCATGGGTGCTGGCACCTGACTTGGTCGTTGAGAATGTGAACAGTGTGGACCCCCACACTGAGGCAGGGACTAAGCTCAGTACATTTACAGCAAGAGTTAAGATTGCCCCCTTAGCTTGCCCTGGAACTTGGTCAACTTCCAAGGAGGCCATATTGGATGGTGGGGGAGATTTCCCCCTTGAGCCGACCAACATTGCTGAGGAAATTAGTGTGGTTGAAGCTTCAGCTGTTGGCCTTACTCATTGTGCGCCCAGTGAAGGTGTTCAGGATGGTTACAACGGCCCTGTTAGCGAGGCGTCATGGAACTATGTCTCCCGAGAACTTCTCGGGTTCCCAGGTTGGACTCAAGGGGAGTTTGATTTCGAGACGGATCTTGTGGGACATGACTCATTCAGGATCCAAGTCCGACAGTTCAGAGGCATCAGGTTGCCTTGGCCCCCACCTGTATTTAGAGCTGGTGGGAGAATCTATAGATCCTTTTCAGTAATGGATGTGCGACCCAGGGCTCGCCCTTGCCCACACCGGTTGGGATTAGATTAGTCCCAGTCAGTTTTCTCTGGGGCATTTACCCGGACCTTTCCTGCCGGAACCCTTTCCGGCGTCCTCGGATAATTCATCCGAGGGGGCGTGTCGCGCCCACCTTGACCATTGGTTGGACCGTTTCTCCGTCCTTCAGAGGAAACAGGGGGGGGGGGGGGGGGGGGGGGGGGGGGAGTGTAGTATCTGGGGAGTCTTCCCCAGTACGATTTGCTTATCCCCGGATTGTGGAGGATCAACATCCGGCAGCACGAAGAGATTTCCCGCGGTTATGGTACAACAAGACCTACCCGAAGCTTAGAGACCGACAACAGGCAGAACAGTTAAAGACCCATTTTTAAGCCACCTCCCTTAAAAGTTACCTGGACAAGGATAAAAAACACACCGCTTGTCAATCATATAATAGACAATAGCTCAGGTCCTGATTGACAGCTTTAACCAAGCGAGTCACTTGGGTATCCGAGACCGTAACGTGTTGATAGCAATTAACGGCACGCGTATCAGCCCCTTTCATCTACCGCAAAGATAACTTCTCAGAGGAGAAATTAGCGGCAATTCGTGCTTTATTTGCTCATAGCGATTGGGAATGGGATCCAGAAAAGGAAGAAGAAGTTTCCGAAACAACATCAGCCTCCGTGCAGCTTCCTAATCCTATCATACCTCCTCTAGCATCATTGATAGAATGCCCGGATTGCCTCTGTCGGCCATGTGTTCTGTCAGAAAACAACAGACAATCTTGGTGGCCCGATCGACCAAAACCGGCATCCCGAAAAAACAGTCATGGCAGAAAAAATTTATATAAAAAATTCTGGACAATGCTTTGCCATCGAGGAGCCTGGAATGATGAGCGATATCAGGGGAAAAAATCCAGAGCCATACAAACGGATTTGAGACGAAAGCAGTTTGTGTGGCAGACTTACGGAACAAAGCGGGAAATCATGCCAAACTGTGTAATTCGTCAAGTCAGAGAGTGGTTGCCAAATGTAGATGGACAGCCTTACATGGGACATATGTGGCAGTGATTGAAGCCTAAACTTATTTATAATACAAAATTTTAAAAAAAAAAAAGGTTCTACAGCAGGGGGGCCTCCACGTGGCTAGAACTGGAAACGTTGACTTATTGGGTGTATATTGAATATATTTGATTAATAAATTTCACTCTATACTTCAATGGCTAACGTCCCTGGAATTAAATGTTTACAAAAATATATATATATAGAAGGGGGAGTACATATCATGATTTATACAAGTGACACTAGCCCCCTTCACACCCAATCTAATTGATTCTGGCATGGGGATTCCTCGTTCATTAGGTACTGTTTCAAGGTACACACTAGGGTTTCATAACACCCCCACCCCATCCCGGTATTCCTGAGTCGGCATAATTATTCAGATTCTCATTGAGTTCACATCTTTCCATCAAGCGATTCCTATTATATGTTATGGATAATTTGTCCTCTACACCCAGAACGCCAAAGACTCCGGGTAGTGCACGGAAACGTTCCAGCTCATTCAAGTTAGAATTACCAGGGGATTCTACTGTGTCGCAGAGAATTAGGGAGAAAATCGCATTCGTGAAACAGAGATCCAGTAACAACTTAGCAAAGGACCAGCGTCTCAACAACGCAGATGTGATTGAACGGGCCCTGGACTTTCTTATTGAGAGGGATTGTTCCGAATCCAACGAAAGAGTAGATATTCCAAGATGTGATGGGAAACATGTTTATTTTATGTGTACGGATAGTGCAGTTTCTCAACTTCTAAATTCAGTCAAACATCACCACGATACATGTCATTCCCGACTTGAATTCCGACCGGATCAGATTTTGATGTGTGGAACTGTAGCATCGTTTCAATTCAGTTGCAATTCTGGACACTCACTTTCGTGGAGTAGCTCTGTTTACCTGCAGAATGGAACTTTTCTGGCAAATGCCAGATGGATTCACTCATGCTATAGTACGGGGTTGCTTTCAAGACAGATAAACAGACTTCAAGATGGACTAGGATTTGTAACACCCACAACAAATCATGTGCGTGATCTGATGGCGAAATATACAGAGGCAGTCAAGCTTACTACAGACCGTGCATGTGACTCCGCACTTCAAGAGGAAATTGGACTATCTTATGAGAATGGTGGTGCGATAGCAATTTTGACCAATGCCCGTCATGGAGGTAGGAGAAATGCAAAAGATACGAACGTTGTGTGTATCGGCCAGGAGACGCACAAAGTTTTGAAAGAGCAACACATCACAAAAGAGGATGACCGGTGTACTCAAAGACATGAACTTCTAGGGACAAGGAAATTATACGAGTTCTCTGACAGCGAGATATCGTCTGTTGGTGGCCCAGTTACCATCCACATCCATGCCCATGACAGAAACACGAGCATTAATAAGTTTATTCGGGAGGAAAGACAAGACACTATCAATCAAAATGATACCTGGCATGCTGCGAAGTCCGTAGAGAAGCAAATGTGCAAAGTGGCCAAGGGTGCGCTGAAACACCACGGAAAGACTTGGCATGAACAGATTTCTGACAAAGTACACTCAGTAAGAACTCACGTGCAATACTCTATGAGAAACTGCGATTTAGATCCGTCAATATTACGATCACGACTAGACAACATCGTTCCGCACTACAAAAATGATCATGTGCACTGCCCACCCCAAAGTAGATGTAAAACAGACCCAAACTACGAGCCAAGCAAACTTATCCTCACGGATCCTGCTGCGGAGAAACTTCTAACAGACGCAATACATAGGTTCGTGGTGTATAAGTTTCCTGAAGATTTTGTGCACGCATTGGACACCTATTATGTTGAGTCATTCAATAATGTTCTCAACATGTTTCACGACAAAAGAACCCAGTTAGGAGATGATTCCTACAACATGAGAACGGGATTAGCCATTTGTCACTGGAACGAGAATGTTGACAGACAGTCCACCGGAACGTATCAGTATCCGACCGGGAAAACGAAGAGAATCCTTGGGCAAAGAACATTTCAGTACCGTGAGGATATCTGGAGACACTTTATCTACTCTTTGACAGTGTAGCATTAATGAAGATAATTTTATAACAAATTCCAATGGCTATAAACTAATATACATATATGTGAAATAAAATAAAATATGTCATATTTTTATACATGTACTCTTTATGAATTGAAGACTTATTTTTATTGTTCCTCAAGCACGGACAGGTAGATTTCTAACGCGTCCTGTCTTTGTGTATTTCTCTGAGTGTCACGGGATATAGCAATTAACACCTTGGTAGACCCTGGCCACTCCAGGTAAATAACATCTGTTTAGAATAGGCCCCGCCTACATTTTCACCGACCGTACGGTCATGAGATGGGTCTTTAAGTCTGCGGGACCCATGTTTTATGTAGATACACAGTAATAAATACCATAGATACTTTAGGACACAGCCAGCCTGAGATTAGACCTGGTTATGATGTCACGCTGTTATTCTTTATATACTTTCACATCCGTTCACTTATTTTGCGAAACAAAAGATAACAAAATAAACAAATGTAACATATTTCGCTTAAACACACCCTTAAACCATAATTCTGATAAAAGTAAACAATCTGCTAACCTTGGATCCTCGAATTCCACGAAGCAAAATGGCGGACCGCGCCTTGTTTTTAAGTCCACAAACGTAATTCTCCCAAACTTGTAAAATAAATCCTCGATATCTCTGGCCCTAATGTCAGGTGGTAGATTTCCTACGTAAATTCGCTGGTCATTTCCTCTTGATGACATGATTTAACACACTATTCAATTCAATCGTCAATACCAAATAACGTCCTACTACCGTTTCAAGTCTTTTGTCCTTCGCAGCGTGTACATCAAAACGAGGCTTGTTGATTCATGTTTTAGATTATCGATCCCGATCCGATGTCTTTGGGTCTCGTTTCGAACTAAACTGGTTCCCCGCTGATTGGTGTTACACACAAACATGAGAGAAGCGAGGTCAACAGGGTACCAGTTTAGTTTAGAACATCCGGGAGACAAATTGATAGGTGCTAGGTGCCTGATATTTCTGGACCTAATCATAACGTGTTAACATGTTTCGGGACCTCAGATAAAATTCACTGGTGTCTCAATAAAATTATTTGAAACAAGAAACATTGGTTAAAAAAGCACCAAATTTATTAGTTCGAAATATCTTACGTTTTCCTGGTTTTTTATGATTTTGATATTTACCGTCCCAGGAAAACGTCAAAACTGGGGCCATTAGGTAAACTGGAAATTTCACTGCCCCCAGCTGGAGTTGGCATTCTCGGGCCGATTTTAAATACTTGCGAGCCGAATTTAATGTTTAAAACTCATAATTCCAATCAATATTTAACGATGCTTCTTGTACTTACTAATTAATATTGATTTTATGGGTTCTTTCTTCACATATACAGTCTCTTGAAAACATTTTATTAACAAACTGTCGAGCTTTGTTTTTCTGACGAGGTGTCGTCTCACCTATTCACTGGTATTAAACTGATGATAGTAACGATCGTTACTATCATCCCAAGATGGCGGAAGGAAATTCCAGAAAGACCACGTTTACTTGTTATATCTATTTGTATTGTTTATTTGCGAATGATATGTAGGTAAGAAATATCATACACTAGCAACAATTACGATCAGGTGTTATTTTATCTTTTATACGGCTCATATAAACAGAAAATTCGTCGTTGAAAAAACGGAGGATGATAGTAACGGAAATGAATGATGATAGTAACGTGAGAACTGAGGCTTGACCACTATGGCATCAGAGGAACACTCCATCGGTGGGTAGCGAGTTTCCTTATTGGACGCGCTCAACAGGTGGTGCTCGATGGACAATCCTCAGCCCAAGCACAGTCACATCGGGAGTCCCGCAAGGCACTTTACTTGGTCCGCTGCTGTTCTTACTTTATATCAACAACCTACCTGCAGCAGTGAAATCGACTGCCAGACTGTTCGCTGACGACTGCCTTTTATACCGGAGGATCAAGTCAGATGAAGACCGGTGCATCCTACAACAAGATCTGGAAGAATTACAGAAGTGGGAAGATCAGTGGCTGATGCAGCTAAATCCCGACAAGTGTAAGGTCCTACAGATCACAACGAGGAGAACTCCACTACAGTCCAAGTATACCATCCACGGACAGGTAATGAACAACGTTGACTCCGCAAAGTACCTGGGACTGAACATACATAAAACCCTCAGCTGAGACGACCACATCAACAAGGTAACTAAGAAGGCACACAACACCTTGTCCTTCCTTGGCAGAAACATCAGCCGATGCCCAACAAACATCAAGGCCCAATGCTATTCCACACTTGTGAGACCATCTTTGGAATATGCATCAACTGTTTGGAGCCCTGCCAAGAAAGGAAGCATCAACCAGATTGAGGCAGTCCAACGCCGAGCAGCACGTTTCGCCACAGGCGATTTCCGACGAACCAGCAGGGTTACGGCGATGATTCACCAACTAAACCGGACGCCGCTGGAAGTCAGACGAAACAAAGAAACTTAATAGGAGGGCTGATGAAATACAAGTGCTAGCATCATCAATTCGCGAAAATAGTGATATTCTGTTTGCAAAATTTTCTAGTGATATCATTTCGGGGAATAAGAAGGGAATTTGGAACGAAATCATCATATAGTAATCTAGTCTTTCAAGATTTGAAATATACCAAAAGTTCAGATGAATATTAAAAGGAAAGAATGCTAAAACCTTTTTGTTGGAATTTAATAAGGACTCTATATGTAGTCGTTACCCTCTTTTATATATTTTCATCATAACTTGGAGGATATAAAAATTATAAATTATAGGTCAGTAGATGCAATATCTTCTCTCTTTTTTTTTTTAAAAAAAAAACTTGGTTGATTGGAAGGAATAAATCTCTAGACGGTCAACATTCATGTTCCTTGATTGTAAAATAGAATTATTCTAAAATATGCATGTAACGTATTACGTTCCATGATATTTGTACTTAAAAGTCAAATTTAAAAAAATTCAAAATGAAAGCTTCCAATATTATCATCAGATATACATGTACAGTAGCTGCCCATAAGTTTGTTCCCAGAAACATTTTTCACTATATATTTCATACAAAACAGCAATTTTTCAAATAGGTTTTTTTTTTTTTTTTTTTTTTTTTTTTTTTTTTTTTTTTTTACAATAAATTAATGCAATGGATTCCACTTTTAAGCAGATTTTTTTTTTACGTTTATAACAATAGGAATCAGATATTTCTGATGTGGATTTTTTTTAAAAAAAAATCATAATTTGATTCATAGTCAATTTGACCGGTCTCTGAAAATTCTTTCTCTTCTTATCTGCCGCTGTCTGCGTTGCTTCAAAATCAACACCGTCGCCATTATTCGTTTAGTTGTTTGCAGAATAAGCGTTACACCTAGTCATGAGCAGGCCTGAATTTAAACCATATTTTAGTCGGGTGCAAATGTAGTCTGTTTTATGAAACGCAGCTTAGTCCGGTTTTAGGACTTAGTCCTGTTTTTATGCCCGCTAAGCTAACGTCTGGTCGTACGACTTTTTGTGAAACGGGCCCCTGGTCCCACATTCAAGAACATCAGTGTACCGGAACTCGCAAGCCATCAGATTGTGGAACCGTCTGCCCGTACCCCTGGTGGTAACAGTCAGCCTGGACAGCTTTAAGACTCAACTGTCCCGGTCCACATACACGTACTAAGCAGCAGTTTTCTTTTATCTAGTTTTAATCACCACTGTAGCTTTACTACTCGCTACTGTAAATATGTTGTTGGCACTTTAACGCTGCGCAAATGCGAAATACTCCAGTGGTTTCAGCACTGACTTGGACGGGAAGAAGAAGAAAAAGAGTCACGTGACTCGTTCGCTCAAATGACAGCGAAAATTCCGTTGAGTACAATTGTGTGCTTCTGTTATCGAATTTTAGAGTGATTATTTTGTGTATTTTCTTATCGTCTGCATTGGGTTTTAACCGTTTTATAAGTTAGCTACAAAATAAAAACAATCGTTAAAAAAGAATTTAAATGACAAACGAATTTACAACATTTATTGCTAAGGGGTGTGATCAAAAGTTCAATGTCTGACAAAAAATATTAAATTCACATAGTTTTCAATTATTGCTCTCATCAATTGATTTAATGCACGCATTATATCAATTATTGCTCTCTTCAATTGTAGCGCGCATCAATTCAATTGTTGATATTATTAATTCATTTGAAGAGATCATTAATTCAGTTAAAGCGCGCATCAATTCAGCTGAAGAATTAATGCTATCATCAATTCAATTAATGCGCGCAATAATTCAGAATTGAAGATATCATTAATTATTTGAAGAGATCTTTAATTAAATTGTTGCGCGCATCAAATGAATTGGTGATATCTTCAAATAATTGAAGATATCTTCAATTATTTGAGTTTATGTTAATTTGGCGCTCCATAAAGCCGAGCGTTTGTAATTGCTAGCGCCCTCGAGCGATAGCACACATACGTTCGTGTTTTTGCAGCTAATGCACATGCTTGGGTGCCATAGTGCGGCATTCTGGGAGTTATGTAGAATATTAATCAATCTCTCACCAGAGGGCGTATTACGCTGCGCTACAACACCTCTGTCAACGTCTAAATGACAAGATTCTTGGCAAAACTTACACTTACATAATGAATCATGAATAAATCAATTATCAGTTTTATTTTTAAGCTTTAAAACTTACAAAATAGTTTATATGTGAAAATTAAAAAAAGATATATTTTTTTCACCGTATTTTACAAGGGATTATATCTCGGCAGAATATTGCATTACTAATGTAAACAAATATGGAGGACGCGGAAAAATTAAAAAGAATCGCCGACAGATATCAACAGGGTTTGGTTCTTAAAGAAAAACAAGTTGCAGCTTTGACCCACATAGAGAAACATAAAGGTATCTGCTTGTAAACCTTCCTGTGGGGTATGATAAAAGCATTTTGAACAACATGTGACAAAGGTCACGTGTCTCTGTTTTCTGGACTATTTCTTAGACGTTGACAGAGGTATTAGTGGAGCGTAGCGGGAACGATAACTCTGGGTAGAGTGTTGAATATCAATCTCGAATTTCATTTTACGTTTAAAACCCTGATGATTAAAACTTTTTACACGATGTGTTAATCAAAAACAAGAATTTACAGGTAGCTATATACATCTGGTTTTTATTTTGCGGGCTAATTATTATATAGTTTCTGTGGAAACGAGGGGGTTATTTATATTCCGTCTTTGCTATCCCCCTCGTTTCTGTCAAAGCCTTCATAAAGTATGTGGGGAATCAGTCGCGCTTCGGTTTGAATTTATTTCAGCTTACATTTGATGTGAATCGTTCGAAAACTTACATAAATCAATTCATGAATGATTTTGCCGCAAGGGAATGCAATTGAAACCATTCAATTTTCACACTAGAGCAACGATAATTGTCGTCATTTCAAACACTACATCCTTTCGCTATCAAATTCGCCTCCATGATAAACAATGACTTCGGCACATGCGTCAATTCATTTTGTAAAACACCTACGACTAGGGGCCTAAAAGGGGTGAAATGACTTACTTATTAGTAAATCGCACAAAAATCTAACTTTATCAGTTTATTTCTCATCACACGCATTGCATTTCATTTCTGTGAATGGACTTATTCTTCTGAATATGAAAATAATGAATTACTGGAAACAAAATAAGTAAAAATGTAATTGGAAATAAAAAATATTAAAAGACCATTCAAGTGCGCAGTGTGTACTGCCTTCCTGAAATGGGATTAAATATCATATCAAAGGAACCGCATCTCGTGTGTCTATTTTCCCCCTTTTATATTCATTCATTTTTATTTTCATATATTATTATTAATATATTTATTCATTATACCTTCCTTTTTTAGGGGGGGGGGGTCTCTTCTTATAGGGAATTTCATATCCTGAATTGAAAAACAACAAATCTATGACAGAACAACAAACCTGTGACAGAATTCGAAGAACTTTAATCTGCAAATCAGTAACGGTGATTAATTTCAGTCTATCTACTTAACATTCATTGGCGGATCTCGACGATGGAGGGGGTTGCAAAGGCTGCAATCCCCCTTTTGATTTTGTCTATAGTGGGAGAGAGAGAGAGTTTATTTATGCGGGAAAATGACTTTCAATCGCCCACGTCTCTCCAACACGAGGTCAGCGCTTGGAAACAGTTCGTAGATTCAGTTGATGCCAAGTGGAATGCATGTCGGAATTCAATAAAGATATTTTCCAACCTCCAGAAATTATAATTTTTCATCGGCTGCACCTTACCCGTTACCAACTGCAAAGCAGAAAGGTCCTTTTCATTTCAACACGTACTTGTAAAGATGTACTTACGTTCCATAATGGGCAAGGAGAGACTTTCTGGAATGGCATTAATGAATGATTACCCCCAATATCAAACTGGACATTAATTATCTAACAAAGAGATTCATTCACATGCATCCGAAAAGAATCAATTGAACTCTTTTGGGGGAAAATGTCAAATGATCAATGCCGGATCAAAATTTTATTTTAAATATTAATGGGGGAGGGGTTCAAAACTCCTGCAAGTTTATGCAATCCGACATCGATATTCATGTACAGTTGTACACTGATTATTATTTTCAACATCATAAAATTTTGTTTTAAGGGGGGGGGGGGGGTGATGAAGACTAAGTGAGGTTTTTTGTCAGACATTAATCAATGAACATTGTAAATACGTTTGTCATTTTTAATTCTTATTGCAATTGGTTGTCGTCCGTCGTCGTGCGTTAACAATTGGACATTTTTGACTTCTTGATAACTACTAGTCCAATGCTTCCTATTACCAGTTCGTTAGAGTTAACACGCTTTGACGACTCTTGCGCGTCAATGAACAAGTCTCGCGTGCAAGTGCGAGATAATTAACTCGTTATAACGAATTTATTATCTCGTTATAACGAGTTAGTATCTCATTAAAACGAGTTAATCATCTCGTTATAACGAGATAATTAAGTCGTTATAACGAATTGATTATTTCGTTCTAACGAATTAGCTATCTCGTTATAACTAGATAGCTAAATCGTTAAAATTATATATCTTACGGAAACGTTGTAAGACCTTCTCTTATTCCCGAAACCTAAGATTAGTTTGAAAACAAGCGGTAGCAAAGTATCAACAAGTACCTCTAAACCTAAACAAAAAATTCTTAATCTAGAAATTTCCAAGATAAAGAAAAACACACGTCAACATTGTGTAATGTAAATAGTGTTATTAAATTTGAATTTGGCGCCATTAGTTGGCATGTGACCTTGACTTCCGTTATATGGGTTATAAGCATTTTTGTTACGCAATCCTTTGTCTTTTTAGGCTTTTATATAGAAGAAAGTCCACTTGTAGTGAAAATGTTACCTGTAGGTGTCCAATAAGTTGACAATTGCTGTCCATTATTTTTAAGAATGGACAGATACTGTCCGTTCTTAAAAATAATGGACAGAAATTGTCAACTTATTGGACAGTGCCAGGTAAACCCAATAACTTATTAGACATCTACAGGTAGGCTGAAAATAAGAGAAAGACAATACATTTGTCAAAGAGATACAAATTTAATTTTAAATTCCCTACAAGTAAGAATCAACACAGATATCAGAAAAATCACTGAAACACTTAAAACGATATTCCCCTTTAGTAGAATTCTCTTCTACAACTCGTAAGATTCACAATTTTTAAATTTCATCGGCCATTACTATCGCATCAAAACTTAAATTTGAAAGACATATTTCCATACTGTATTTAAATTTCGCTGGATTCAGAGGCACATTCCGAAACTTCTTCACAACGCTTTTTTATGTTTTCTTTATTAGCATATCCTACATGTAATTCTGAATGATTATTTTCGCTTTCATGAATAATTTCATTTCACGAGATAGGCGTATTGGGTTCTTTTGGCTGGCGTTAGTTATCTCCTCATCCAAATATTCGAAAACACAATGCTTTTCAGATCAAAATTTGGCTCCATAACTTTCTCACCCTCCATATCCAAAATATCGCTCGGCTGGACACACGTTACAGAATTTTTGGTGGCAGCGGTGAGATTTTGCAGTGCAGGGAGTCACTTGATTTGTTTTATAATTTCTGTTGCTATATTAAAAGGTATAGTGTTTTAGTGTTCAGTGTGTATGATGACTACTGCTGACTTAGAGCGGGAGATGACAGTTCTCCATGAGGAAATAAGAGAGCTGGAATCAAGTATTAGGCAGCATGAAAGTGTTATGCATTCAACGCCAAGACCTCGCGAATCTGAAATTCAGGGCAAATACGACTCGGGGATTGCCAGTGGTCGACCTTCGATTACTCCCAGGAGACCTTTGGCTGATCATTTTCCAGATATTAGACCCGATAGATAATATGACAATGCTCCCCCAGGAGTAAGGTTTCATGAGGAAATGGAGGTGAGAGATGAAGCAAACAGAAAGGGCACTGAAGCTGGAGTAGATACTGGTAATGTCACCGAGAGGCGTTATCGCAGACCAATTGTCCAAGGAAAAGAACCTGAGACTAGGAAACTAAACAGAAGGGAGGTCAGAGCCGCAACGTACGATGGGAGTGGTTCGTGGTTGGAGAATAAGACACATTTTAATACAGTTTGCAAACTTAATGAGTGGACAGAAGAGGAGAAAGGTTTATTTATCGCGGCATCTCTTCGTGGTCAGGCTCAAGCTGTCCTTGGAAATTTACCAGGTGATAACACCGATTTTTACTACCTTGTACAGGCTCTAGAAGAACGTTTTGCCCCACCCAATCAAACGGAATTGTATTGAGTCCAATTAAGGGAGAGGCGGAAAAGAGCAGCAGAGACTATACCAGAATTGGGACAAGCTGTCAGAAGATAAACAAATCTTGCTTATCCAAAAGCCCCATCCGAAGTAAGGGAAACTCTGGCAATGGAACAATTTCTGGATGCCTTGCCTGATTCGGACACGAGAATAAGAATTAAACAAGCGCGCCCTAGGGATCTAAACGATGTCATAAAGCATGTAGTAGAACTGGAGGCATACCTAAGGGCAGAAGACAAACGAGGTTACAGGGCTTACCAACACCAGTTAAGGGAAGAGGTAACTACTGATGAAGGTTCTTTCAAAATGGAATTGAAGGACTGGATGGCATAAATACAAAAGAATATGGCAGACATAAACAAGAAAATTCAACAACGCAGAAATGGTGGAGGGCAGAATAACAGAAAGCTTTACAAAGAGTCACCTCGACCAAGTAAATATATGGATACAATAGAATGTTATGGATGCCATAAGAAAGGACATTATAAAAGGAATTGTCCAGAGAAAAACAAAAGTATTGATAAGAAGAGTTCAGGAGAGAAAAATACTGAGAAAAGGTATGATTATAAGGGTTCAAATGGTCATCTGACTGGGAGAATTGAGTCATGCTCAAATGAAGCAGGAATGTTCATTTATGTAATGGTTAATGGCATAAAAGTGAAAATATTGGTGGACATAGGGGCTACTGTCACCATGTTATCAACAACGTCAATGAAGGAAGTAAAAGACCAGGGGGAATTACAGGTCCAAGAGCCTGGCATGAAAGTTTTTACTGCAGATGGCGATGAACTGATGTTAGAAGGTAAAGTCAGTATTGAGATGGAAATTAGGAAACATCATATCAAGATGTTAGCTTTGGTAGCTGATCTTCAAGTAGATGGTATATTGGGATTGGATATGATCAAACGTTTTGATATGATCATAGATGAAAAACAAGGTATCTTGTCATTTCAGGATGATAGTATTCCGATGGTGTATGAAGGTAAATTTGGATGCTTCAGAGTGGTGGCTAAAGAAACAGTCAGCATACCACCTCGAAGTGAATTAAATGTACCAGGGAAAGTATGCACCTTGAATGAGAGACAATTACAATCCCAAGGCATTGTAGAGTCTAAAGAAAGAGAAGATACAAACAGACCATTGACAGCCAGAACATTTGTCCAACCTTTTGAAAGTATTGTACCAGTAAGGTTGTTGAATGTGGACCCTGAACCAAAGGTGGTGTATAAGAACACCGAGATTGGACAATTCCAAGAAACAGATGAGGTTACGATGCCAAAGACAAAGATTACTGTAAATAAGGGCAGAAAATGTCCATTCTGTCCTTACCGGTTCTTTAAAGATGAAGAATTAGCAAAACACATCGCTAAATGTAGTAGGGGACTTCTATTCTGCAATTACGGCGATTTCAGCTCTACGACTTTCAAGAATCTGAGAAGATATCTCAAGAGACAGCATGCTATTGGTGAAGACAATGGTAGTAAGGTAGGAGCAATTCGAAGTAAAGCTCGCTGTGAAAGTCACTAGTCTGACAGGATCCTGGAGATCTTCAAGGGATACTTCCCGAAGATATGTGATAGTGAAAGTGACAATGGAGACATGGGTGAAGAAAAGAGTAAAAAGACACCTCCGAGTAATGGTGATTCGCAGATTGAAGAAGGTAGACTCTTCCGGAAACCAACTAGGCCCATGGCTGTTTTTGTCCCTGCCAAGGTTGCTGCTGTTGTAGACGCTGTGTCTTGTGAGCCCATAGTGGAGAAACCATCAGTTCAACACAGAGAGTGTCAGACTGACCCCGTTTACTTTACAGAAAGTGTGAAGATAGTCACCAGATGGGTTGAAGAAGGTCGGAAGATCAAAAAGATTGAAAAAAGAAATTATTGTAAATCATGAGCTGTGTAAAGTAATGAGAATGCGCAAACTTGACATATAGAAAGATGTTCTTGTGTCCCTATTTAATGATGTACCAATGATAAGTAAAGAAAAATAAACTGTTACTCTTTGTTACTTTCATACGGGACGTATGACTTTAAGGGGTGGGTGATGTGATGAATCAGTTTATACCAATAAAAAAAAACCTCGGATGGTATGGGGTTTTGCCATGTTGATGACCTGTTTCCCTACAGTGAAATGGACTGGGCTAATGCTATATATACAGCGGTCGACCGCAGATCAGTCAGTCTGATCTCCACAGCTGTGCAGAGAAGAACACCATAAGAGAAGCTGAATAAGCCGACCTTTTGTAAGTAAAAGGCTATGTTAGGGCTGAATAAGCATTATAGTGTAGGTTGGCTACGTTAGGGCTGAATAAGCTTTCTAGTGTAGGTTGGGTAGCTGATCAACCATCGTAGCTTTGACACTTGACAATAAAGGCTGAATAAGTATGTACCCCAATGTCAAAGTGAGCTGGAGACATCAGCTGGTAAGAAACCTCAGGTCGGTAGTTAGGGTCAATTGTCCGGGGACATTGGATTTAGGGAAGTAAAGGGTTAGGTTAAATCCTTGTTGAATTATATCTTGATTTTGAAATACGAATCGTAGTAAATATATTGATTAGGTAAATTGTCTGAAATAAACATCGTAAATATATTGAATAAGTTCGTTGCTTGCCTTGTAGACAACAGGCATTCCAGTAAATCATATGCACTGCAGAATCCCGGGTGTAACCGGGTACGTGTGCACAGATAAATAGTGACCGCTCGGCTGGACACACGTTACAATATACATTGTTCCAGAAATGGTACACATATTTTTATTGTTATTCATTTTGATAATTTATATTAATTCTTTAAAGGTTTTGAATAAGGGTGGCTAATTACAAAAACTTCATGTTTCAGAGAGCCTACAACGAAAAAGGAGATGTGCACCGTTTTGTGAGGCAGGTCATAGCTCTACCATTCCTGCCTCCAGAATACATTGAGCCAGTCTTTCATCAGCTGGATCAAAGAGTTAGGTAGGATGCATTCATGGCATACGTGTGGATGCAATGGTTCCAGAATTCAGTATTTGGCGAGAAGACTGGAGCGTGTTCATGGCCTCTGTAAGAACTAGCAATGACCTATAGAAGGTTGGCACAACCGTATCAACTCCAGAATGAACTCCCATTCTACCTCTCGTTACAGGAGCTCTACAAGGAGGCCGCTGCCATCCCCATGCAGGCCAGGCTGTCATCCCCGCACAGGCCAGGCTGCCATCTCCATGCAGGCCAGACTGCCATCCTCATGCAGGCCAGGCTGTCATCTCCATGCAGGCCAGGCTGCCATCTCCATGCAGGCCAGGCTGTCATGTCCATGTAGGCCAGGCTGCCATCCCCATGGTGCAATCTCCATGCAGGTCAGGCTGCTGACGGAAGGAAGATGGAGAGGATACACAAGAAACGGTCCTCCAGACTCAACGGGAAGCTATTCCAACTTTGGGAGGACTACAATTCCAGACAGATCAGCACCACCTATAGCTCGGACTTATACGGACCTGTTGACATTTGATGTAAATTTGTGTTGTGTTCAGCGTGACTTCAGCGGTGTTGGAAGAAAATGTTTGACTGTATGATTTATTTATCAATTTGAATGATTGAAAACGGGTTAACGGTAGGTGTTTGTTTGACGTAAGTATTGCTAAATAAACCGCATTTACATATGCTTCATTTGGTTTTTACTTTACTGATATTCACTTTGCATAGCAAGCAAAGCACTTGTAAGTTAATCCGTTGTTTATCGATGCTTGATTTTGATCTTATAGAAAAAATAAGTTTTGATAATTGTTGAACAAACAAAGTGTGCCTATTCGTTTCTTCTGTCCGTAATTTTAGTTTTGAATCAGCCATATGGAAATTTCCAGAACGAAGCGAGGCAACATCATTTGTGACCAATCGCATATTCTCGGGCCTTTCCGGCAAGCCGAGAAGTTGCGATTGGTTTACAACATGATCAGCATAATATTGTGTAGGTGTTCATTGTTAGTTATACTTATAATAGTTTTGACTAGGCCCATATTTATAGCTTTATGAAGATTTATAATTATATTACTTATATATATTTCATTCAATGAAGGGTACTCCCCTCCCAAGACCAACGATAAAATATACGACATTCATCTGATACGATGTTCATAATTTCCCCCGTGATTCTAGAAGTCACTGTTACGCCCCTGCATTCATATAGTGTATTATGTTTTCGATTATTACGTTTGACGAGAAGAAATGACATGTATTAATAATTTTGCCCTTAAATTGGAGCACTGGACAAAAACTACCATCATAAACACATTTGCAATAATGAGTTTTAAATTTTGAAATTATGAACGACCGTTCATTTTGTCTTTGGTCTGCGATCAAGCTCTGTTGTAGAGGCCTGAGAACTTGGTACGTTTCTTGGAGTGTAGGCACTAGTAGTACCACTAGAAGAAGCACGGGGCATACCTGTGTAGGGAGCCCCAACAAGGGAACTGGTAAGATTTACTTATAGAGGAAGTACCTCGTCTCATGCAGAGGAACAGAAAGGAAGTGACAGTTATTTTTGCAGTGGAACTTGTGATATAGCAAGAAAAACAAGGGAAGTACATAAACGTTTGAGACCACAGTTTTGCAGGAAGAGGTACTATTTTGAGTTGTATGATGGGCTACATCCTGGTTACCTTTGGCGAAAAGCGGTTACGACGCCTAGAATTGGATAACGTACGCTAGTGCTACACACCAAGTGATACATTATTGAGTGACAATGTCATCTCTGGAGAAGCAACAGACATCAGG
The DNA here is from genome assembly GCF_947568905.1 of Ostrea edulis. Taxonomy (NCBI): domain Eukaryota; kingdom Metazoa; phylum Mollusca; class Bivalvia; order Ostreida; family Ostreidae; genus Ostrea; species Ostrea edulis. The sequence goes on from NC_079164.1 coordinate 59,022,906, forward strand.
GTTGTTTCTGGTCAGGAGATAGGGGGAGATGAAAGTTGGCTTCAAAAGATTCAGTGTGTCAATTGACAGTCAACAACGGGTACACTAAGAGGCTTTCACAAAGATTTTAGGGGAAATGAAGGAATCTACAACGGAGGAAATTTCCAGACAGCGCACCCAATTTGAATGCTTCTTTGTAGAATCTAGAGAACAACTCCTCCATGCCTGCCGAAGTCCCATGTTTACATCAACCCAGAGATCACATGCGGGCTTAGGGTTTGGTTAAACTGTTTCTTGGTCCTGAAGACTACCAGATGTGGCCTCGGGGCAGAAACAACAGAATCCAAGCACATTTCAGGTTATAGACAATCTTCAATATCTCAGAGGTGCTGACAGACCATTTGAAGAGGCCTTGCGTGTTATTAAAGCTAGACAAGAGCAAATACCCACTCCTTATGAACCAAATCGAAAGACTCTAGGTCAACGGAACATGGTACCCCCTAAGAAGGGCTCACAGACTAAACTACCCACTTACGAAGGCCAGGATGACATAGAAGTCTTCTTTGTCCCATTCGAGAGGTTATCTGAACGTTATGCTTGGACAGAGGCTGAAAAGATAGATAGGCTCTATGAAAGCTTTGAGAACTGTGGTATGTACGCTCGTAATGAGCACAGCTGACTACAAGTCTCTCCGTGACAGTCTTACCAAACGTTTCGGGAGAAAGGACCCTCCGGCTATGGTTCGCAGAAAATTACCGGAAATTCGCCTAAAGAGTCGAATGATGAATCTGGGGAAGAAGCACGTTGGCTTGTCACCCAAACGTATTCCGGCACAGATCTAGAAATGCAAGATCAATTTGCTGTAGAAGCATTCATCACAAGGATTGCCTATGATGTACTAAATAGAGGTCCAAAATCTTTGAATGAGGCAATATAGAACTTGTTACATACCAGGAACATAATTATCGGGCAACCATTGGAGTAAAGAAGGGAGAGGACCAGACAAGTTGCTTGGACAGATGAGTCTGATGATGACGCTTCCTTAGAGGAAAATCAAGAGGTTCTTGGGGCACCGAGAATACAAAGACCTACTTATCTTTCCCTGTAGCAACTTGATACCAGACTGAAACAGATCGAGTTGCAACTCCAGAGAAGTCATGAAAAGGACAAGGCAAAGCGTGATCAAAGAGCTAGATTCTCGTTGTTTTCAGTGTGGGCAAACTGGGCATTACAAGAATGAATGTAGGTCAAGAAATTCTCAAGCTAGGCTGTCTGAGCAGAAGCTGCAGTTGGTGAAAGAAGACTCATTGTAGAAAGATGATAAGATAAAGTGCATAAGACTTCACTCAGCTGGCAAAGGAATTATTGTGCCGATTGCTGTTAATTTTGTCAAGATAAGTTGGTTTGATAGCCAATGGGGCTGACGTGACTGTGATATCTTCAAATGTTACTGAGGAAGCAGGGATTGAAAGTTGATGATTGCAGAAATGTGTGCCTCCTCAATGCGGAAAGTGGAGCAGAAATGACTGCATTTGGAAGGGTCACTGCGACCATCCAAAATGGTAGTCATAAAGTCTGCTGACCTGTCTATGTGGCTCCTATACGGGATTCGGTCTTGATTGGGGTGCATATCCCGAAGTCTTTAAATGCCGTCATTTTTACTGAACAAGGGAAACTCCGTATTGTGAAGGACGTTATCATGAATGTTGTGAGCTATGGTGGTGGAAGTTCCATTTGCAGTGCAGTTCTGGCGGACGAAAATTGTTGGTTGCCACCAGAAAGCGAAAAGGTCATTATAGGTCGTGTACAAAATTCCCATGCAGGAACCTTAGCTGTTCTTGACGCTCGTGACGTTGGGCTTCCAGGAGGAATCCTAACTGGGTCTTGTTTGGTAAACACGAAATCAAAAGTACCTTTTAGAGTACTAAATATCCGGGATGAAAAAAATCTGTCTTGTGAAAGGAACTCATCTAGGTAAACTTTGTGAGACAGGGAATGATTGATTGAATATTGTTTAACGTCCCTCTTGAGAATATTTCACTCATATAGAGACATCACCATTGCAGGTGAAGGGCTGCAAAACTTAGGCCTATGCTCGGCGCTTATGACCTTTGAGCAGGGAGGGATCTTTACCACACACGGGACCTCGGTTTCTGCGGTCTCATCTGAAGGACCGCCTCATTTAGACGCCTTTTACGACAAGCAAGGGGTACTGAGGACCTATTCTAACCTGGATCCCCACGGGATGACAGGCAATGAAGTTCAAATAATGTCGACATGCACTGAAGGGAAGCCAGAAGTTGGGGATATCCATCATACACTACCTCATGTCGCAAGTGAGAATATCTTGCTGAAGTGATAACAAATTCCTCGTAGAGGATGAGTACCTCCCAGAAGCAAGACCTTACTTACTTGCTCTGTGAATACAAGGACATATTTTCCAAAGAGGAATATGACCATGGTACTTTTACTGCCGTAAAGCACCAGATTGATACTTGTGGACCAAAACCCATTAGACAGCATGCCTGTCGGACCCCCTTAAACTTTCAAGGTGAGGAAATGGAGTACCTTCAGAAGCAGCAAGATGCGGGAGTTGTGGTTTGACCTAAATCTTTATGGGCATCACCAATAGTGCTTGTTCGAAAGAAGGATGTTGGAGTGATTACCGTAAACTGAACAATGTCACATAGAAGGATGCTTATCCACTTCCAAAGATTGAAGAATGTCTTGATACCTTGAGAGGATCCAAGTTGTTTTCTACTCTCGACTTGATCAGTGGATATCATCAGTTCAAAGTCGATGACAAGCCCAAGACAGCATGGTTTAAATGAGTATAGAAGCATGCCTATCGAACTATGTAGTGCGCTCTCTTTTTTTTTCAAAGGAGAATGGAGCTTATGCTCAGGGGCCCTCAGTGGAGCATTCTGCTGAGTAAACTCAGGTGATCTATTGCAATTGGTCTGCATCTGTCGTCGTGTGTCGTCCATTAAGAACTTCTTCCCAGAAACTACCGGGCCAATCTTGACCATTTGATATGTAGCATCTGTAGGTGAAGGAGACTGGAAATTATAAATTTCATGACCCCTCACTCTAAGGGGTCTTAATTTTAGGGGTAAAAAACTGTAAAATTGATGTATTTCTTTAAAAATCATATTCTTTACTCCTGTGCATCTAGCAGAGAAAGTGAGTACAATGTATATATAGTAATGATGATCGAGCAAGGAAGCTTCTACCAAAATTGTAAGTTTCATGATCCCCTGGGTAGGGGTTTTGACCTCAGGGTGGGGCCAAACTTGTTATATAGTACTTTATGTGTAAAACACTTAAATAACATCTCCTTTAGTGCTATTGACACATAATTGAAACTAAATGAATATTTAGAAAGAGCAGGTAGTCCTTTACAAAAATTGTAAATTTGATGATCCCAGGGATAGAGGTTTTGGTATTAGGGTGGGGTCAAAATGGTCAGTTATTTAATGTGTGATCAAGAGATATTTTTAACTTTTTCTTTAAACTATCATTCCAATTCTTTTCAAATTTGGTATGAAGCATCTTTAGAACAAGGATGCTTTGTGCCAAGTTTGGTTGAAATTGGCCCAGTGGTTCTGGAGAAGATTTTTAAAGTTTTTAATGTATTTCCACTATATCTCCCCTTGGAAACGGGCGTGGCCCTTCATTTGAACAAACTTAAATCCCTTTCATCCAAGGATGAAGGGCCTCCGTGGCCAAGTGGTTAGAGCATCATGCTCAAAATTACATGGCCTCTCACCTCTGGTTGGTGGGGGTTCGAATCCCGCTCGTGCCAGTAAGTGAGAAAGTTTCCCAGTTTACATTCAGAGGGCAGCGGTCTCTTCCCAGGTACATTGTATCAGAGTTCTCTCTTCCACCTATAAAACTGGGCGCCACCAGATAACTGAAAAATTGTTGAGTGTGGCGGAAAACAGCAAAACAATCAATCAATCCAAGGGTGCTTTGTGCCAAGTTTGGTTGAAATTGGCCCAGTGGTTCTGGAGATTTTTAAAAGTTATCAATGTATTTTCACTTTTATCTCCCCCTTGGAAAGGGGCATGGCCCTTCATTTTAACAAACTTAAACCCCCTTCACCCAAGGATGCTTTGTGCCAAGTTTGGTTGAAATTGGTCCAGTGGTTCTGGAGAAGATTTTTAAAAGTTATCAATGTATTTTCACTTTTATCTCTCCCTTGGAAAGGGGCGTGGCCCTTCATTTTAACAAACTTAAATCCACTTCACCCAAGGATGCTTTGTGCCAAGTTTGGTTGAAATTGGCCCAGTAGTTCTGGAGAAGATTTTTAAAAGTCGTTTATGTATTTTTACTATTATCTCCCCTTGGAGAAGGGCGTGGCCCTTGATTTAAAGTAACTTGAATCCCCTTCACCCAAGGATGCTTTGTGCCAAGTTTGGTTGAAGTTGGCCCAGTGGTTCAGGAGGAGAAGATGAAAATGTGAAAAGTTTACGACAACGGACCAATCAGAAAAGCTCAGGTGAGCTAATTATCAAGAACTTAAACCTGTCCGTGGCCCAAGTAAAGGTGAGGGGGGAATCTTTATTTTTTGTGAGCATTCATGATATATTTAGTACATCATAACATAATTAGGGTTTGAACGAAATGCATGTTGACAGTTCTACATATAAAATTTCCATAACTACATGTATTTGAATAACAACAAGATTTGTACCAACTTCCAATTTCATTTTTTCAGTGGCTGTATCTATGACGGAATATGTTTTTGATAATTTAAAGTTTTAAAAATGTGTTTGCCTTAGGTATAATAGCAGTATAACAGCGAATAAATGTCATGCATTTAAAGAAAAATATCAATCATGTATTCAGTGAAAACCATGCATAGCTCCATATAATAAAAAATAAAGATTGTAACACAATTTACAATGATGGAATAAATAATGCCACGTGATTTGTATATGTGGAAAGCAAGAGGTGTATTCATATGCTGTCCTTTGTGTTTAGACCCGCCAACTTTGTTTAGGAGTGAAAGATTACAAATCATGATGAAAACTGCTTGTTATTGGATTTAAAAATCAGTCGATCTTCAGGCATTCCTCATGATAAAATATGAAGGGATCCATTAAAACTATTCAGAAACCATCATCTGTCGCATCTATGTATAAAATTTTAACTTTTGTACAGTAGAATTGCTTTTGTTGACCACAGAAAAAGCGGCCAAATCCAATAGCCATTTCACCTCATTATTTCATGCAATTTATAAGTTCATGTCATTCAGTGGTGGATCTAGAGAAGGGTTATGGGGGCTGCAACAAACATGGTTGTACCCCCTTTAAAAAGTGAGGGTGGCACGTGCCCCAGCTGTCCTTCCTCTCCTATGCCATTCAGTATCTTCATCTTAGATATTTATGAATGTATAGGATACTTATGAATGTACAAACACAAGAGTCTTGGTATGCTTTATTCCCTTTAGATAAACAAAGTTCAAACAAATGGTAATTATGTGGCACAAAAGTGACTATATTGACTCAGATCTTAAATAGGCAATGGGCAACGGGTGGCATTGAAAGTTCTGCATGTTAATTTCTTGTCATACAAAGAACTGCTTTAAACAATTTTACAACTATTGAAACAACTCCAAAAGTTCCCTGTAGTCAATAAAGTTCATAGTGGATGCTAATATGATGATTTCCCCCACAATTACTACATACATGTATATATTAGATTATCTAAATGGTCATCATATCTACAGATGTATATAGATCAACAATTTTCACATAAATACATGTAGCAACACAAGAAAAAAAATAGTAATATAAATTAGAACTATCCTTTTGGGACTAATACTCCCCCCCCCCCCCCCCCCCCAGAAGTTGTCTAATCAAATGGTCATCTAGTATATTATTTTTTTAAATTGAAAGTGTTGCTTTTAAAAAAATCCATGAATCAATCAAACATTCTGATGACGCTCATTATTAAACACTATATCAATAATCAGGATTCTCAGAGGATTTAATTGTTTATTATCATTTCACTGAATTTTGTACATGGTTTAAAAAAGGATTTGGATATATAGAAAATTGAAATATTCATACAATCACTATAAATCAAAATGTAAAGTACATATATGTTATTTTACTTTAATAAAAAATGTATATAAAAGGTCTGATTCAAACTTTTTAATTTGTTTTTGAAATATTCTCAAACAACAATGTTCTTAACCAAATAGAAATTACCATAACTTTCCAATACTTTAAATATTCTAATTTAGAATAAGAAACATAACTTTAGTCTAAGAACAATGTATTTACAATGTTTAAATCAAATATCTTCAAGAATTTTTAAGATATACTCTCTTTAGTTGAAAAAATGATTAGAAGTAAAAGGCCTGTAAATTGAAGAAAAATTGTTCAGTCAATATGAAAATACCATGTGCACAACTTCAGAAGGTGAGTAATGAGTGTACAAATTTTCAGAAAAATCCATGCACTAGTTTCTTAAAACATGCCTGGACAAAATCATATCTACAGACAGACGGACATGGTGATTCCAAAATACCCCCCCCCCCCCATAAAACACATGAAGTAAAATCTTTTTAAAATATTCTGAAAGAAATATACATTATACTATTTCTCACTGACATAACGGTACATATTTACCTTAAGAAAATTATACAATAATCATTCAAATGAGTTTAAGCCTTCTCGCATTGTAAATAAACTTCAAACTAAAGGAGTTAATTGTAACATTTGAGTGCAAGCACCAAGTTTTCTTTCCTTTTTTCCCCCTTCAAAATAATCTGACAAGATTTTTAAGAATATGGTGATAACAATGTCCACATAACCTATATGTACAAGCAAGTTTTGGGAAAAAACACATGGTGTAATTCTATAACGTGTTCCAACAAACCTGGAATAGCGGTACATGTAAAACTTTTAAGATGACATTGTAATGCAAGCAAATAAGATGGCGAGGTTTTTCTATTCAAGTGTCCATTCAAACTACTTTTCATTTCAAAATGAAAGATGTCTTATGTGAGATGTATATATACAAAAATAAAATTACAATACAATAAAATATTACAACTAGACAATTCAATACCATGTGACTTTCACGTAAATCATAAACTTTTAAGGTGAAGGGTATAAAATTTGACAGCAATTCCTACTGACCCCTGACACATTTTCAAACAAGAAATATTTTAGAAACAGATATATGCTCCCCATGTGGCAACATTGAAGAGGATTTAGAATGTCTGTAATTACAAAGAAAAATACAAGTTATTTACTAGTCAGGGGCAACTGCAATACCAAGTTGTATTACGCATTTCCAATTACAATCATTTGAGTATGACCTTTGGCTTTGCAACCTTAAAACCAATAGGGGTCATCTACTCTTTGGGAGTACCTGTGTACCCAGTGCAATGTCTATCATGCAATACGTTTGCCTTCAGTCTCTTTACCAGTTATAACGATGCGAGTATGACACTTTTGTTGATGTCATTCCACTGACATAGAATACTACTAAAATGCCCATCTTTTCATAATTTTCTTAAGCCCCTGTATAAATGATCATACATATTATCACCAGCTTGCTATTTATTACCCAGTCACATCCAGCTGATGGTTTAATTGGTTGTACAGTATAGCATATACAATGTACAAGTCAAATGAATTCAACTCTAATGCACTTTCAATGCAGAATTTGACAACAAACAGATTTCTAAGCATCAAACAATGCATTGAAAATTTTTATGGAATTTCTTTTCATATTTAAAGTATATGTTAAAAAGGAGGGTACACATTTTAAAGAGAACTTAACTTTATGATTCATATGAAATTTAAAGGATCATAATCAAATATCTACACACAATTCTAAATAATCAATGTGTATGCCTATGGATATTTCAATATCAAAGAGACACTCATATTTTACAGATCTTGCACAATCCTAAATATGGGGATTTTGTGCTTCTTCATGCACAAACAGAATAGTAATCGTATCCGATTCATAATCAACAGTATGTATATTAAGAGATAGTTTGGTGATCTTGCATTTTTATACATTGAAAATATTTCCAAATGCAATGATCTTTATTTCATAATAACCTTGTACATTTGTGCACAATGCAAGACTGAAAGCTGTTATCAAAACCAACACAATTATAGCCAAGTGACATGTGAGCATTGATATACCTTTCACATACATCTCTTTGATTTTCTCATATCAAATTTACTCCATAATTTTTGCCAGATCTTCAAAGCAGTCTCATAAACTTTCATAAATTCCAGAAAGATATTCACATGCTGCAAGCATAATTATCTAACCATGACCCGTTTTGGTTTCCGAACTTGTGTTTGTTAATAACCAAAAATAAAATTTTAAGCAAATACATATACATAGTTCTTTTTTCTTCTTCTGTCATATATCAACTAGCAGATATTCATAATGCTGAGAAGACTAAAATAATAATAATCAACAAATTCAAATTTTGAAATAATAGCAAATAAATAAAAGATAAGACATTAATATCAAAATATGTTATAAATGTAACAAGTAACTTTTCACATTCTATATTACAAACTGCTTGGTATCGTTGAACCAAGAACAAATATATTTTTCATTGAAATTTCCCAGTTCGAGTCACATTCAGTTCTTGGGGTTTTAAATATCAGGAGGGGAAGGGGGTGGGGATGGAGGGTAAGGTGAGTCTTCAGCTTTCAAAATCAAGTCCTACCATATAAGTAGAATCTAATTTGACATTATTAATGCGGCTGTTGATGTAATGCTGACAACTAATTCATACTATTATGGGAAATCGGTTATTTTTCTTGGCTGTTGTAAAATAAAATACTTGTACAAATGTGTAAATCCACACAATTTGAGCAATAAACAAGAGGCCCAAGGGCCACATTGCTCACCTGAATCACCTTGGCCCTGCCATTGTTCAGTTGTTGTGATTTTTATCACGTTTTACTCCCATGAATATGTTTGACCCCATATTGTGGCCCAAATCTAGCCTCAAAGGATCACTGCATAACTGAAAATTATTTCACAAACCACAGATGTGCCTCAACACCAATATGACTAACATGGCCTACCTATTTTGGTTAAAACAAAGGTCACAAGGTCATAGTGTGAAATGAAATATCTTGCCATAAGAAATCTCTACACACAATATGAAAGATCTACATTAAATAGTTCAAGAGATTAGGTCAGATTTTTAAAAGTAGGTCCAACTCCAAGGTCAAGTAAAAAGTATGTCAAGGTCACAAGATCGAACACAATTGTATCACAAGATTACATCATAAAACATCTATGTACAAAATATGAAAGTCCTACCTTAAATAGTTCCAAAGATTGATTACAAGTAGGTTATAGTATAAGGTTTCAAGGTCAAAGGTCACATGTGAAATGAAAGGTCTTGCCATAAGAAATCTCTATACACGATATGAAAGATCTACATCAAATATTGAATAGGTCAGATTTTTGAAAAGTAGGTTTAACTCTAAGGTCCAGCTTTACAGAATAACAATGCCATAAGGACTCTATATACAAAATATGAAAGCCATACTTTAAATAGTTCAGGAGTTATTATATAGGTAAGATTTTTTAAAAAGTGGCTCAAACTCTAAGGTCAAGGTCACAAGTTCTAACTTCCAGGAATATCAAGGTCTTGCCATAAAGAATCTATATACAAAATGTGAAAGTCATACTTAATATAATTCCAAATATATTAAATAGGTAATGTTTTCTTAAAAGTAGATCAAACTTCAAGTTCAAGGTCACAAAGTCAAAATACATGATATATAATGAAAGATCTACTTTGAATAGTTCAGGAAATATTGAATAGGTCATTTTTTAAAATTAAAAGTAGGTCTAACTTCCAGGTCAAGGTCACAAGATCAGATAATATTGCAATACATAAAAGGTCTTCTTGTAAAGAATGTATTTACAAAATATAAAAGCCATAGCTTATAGTGCAAGAGATATTTTTAAAGATTTTTTCCTATCTATCAGCATATGCAAAACTTTCATCCTCTATTGTGGCCCCATCGAACCTCCAGGAATCATGATTTGAACAAACTTAAATCTACTCTATGTCAGGAAGCTTTCATGTAAATTTAAACTTTTATGGCCCAGTGGGTCTTGAGAAGATTTTAAATGATTTTTCGTATATATGAGCGTGTAAAACTTTGATTTCCTATTGCGGCCCCAAGAATTGAACAAACTTCAATCTAATCTATGTCAGGAAGCTTCATCTAAACTTTCACTTTTCTGACTCAGTGGTTCTTGAGAAGATTTTTAAATGACCCCACACTTTTTTTCATTTTTGAGATTATCTCACATTTAAAGAGGAATATCCCTTTATTTGAACAAACTTTAATTCCCTTCACCCAAGGATAATTTGTACCAAGTTCGATTAAAATTTGTTCATTGGTTCTGGAGAAGAAGACACTCCAATATATCAACATGTAAAACTTTGATCCCTTATTGTAGCCCCACCCTATCCCTGGGGGCCATTATCTGAACAAACTTGAATCTACTTTATACGAGGAGCCTTTCAGGTAAATCTCCACTCTTATGGCCCAGTGGTTCTTGAGAAGATTTTCCCTATTAATATTTGCATGTAAAACTTTGATCCCCTATTGTGGCCTTCCCTACCACTGGGGGTCATGATTTTTTATCAAACATGAATTTCCACCAAGTCAGAAGCTTTCATGTTAATTTCAGCTTCTCTGGCACAGTGGTTCTTGAGAAGATTTTTAAATGACGCCACCCTATTTTTGTGATTATCTCCCCTTTGAAGGTGGAATGGCCCTTCATTTGAACTAACTTTATTCTTTTCACCTAAGGGTGATTTGAACTAAGTTTGGTTGAAATTGGCCCATCGGTTCTGGAAAAAATGATTTTCCTATTTTTGCATTCTTGTGATTTTCTCCGCTTTAAAGGAGGCCCTTCACTTGAATAAACTTGAATCCCCTTCACCCAAAAATGATTTGTACCAAGTTTGGTTGAAATTGGCCCAGTGGTTCTGGAGAAGAAGTTGAAAATGTGAAAATTTTACAGACAGACGGACAGACAGATGACGGACAACAGGTGATCAGAAAAAGTATTGATGGTGATTTTTATCATACAACTGTGTAACTCTTATAGTGAATACATGTACACAGAAAATGATATGTCAGCACAAGAGCATCAACAGTAATAGGTTATCATTAGAAATCATTGTTCTAATGATATGTCAGCACAAGAGCATCAACAGTAATAGGTTATCATTAGAAATCATTGTTCTTGGGACACAGGTACTCCCCTTCAAACAAAGAGCATGGTTTATGTTTACCGGTATATTACGATTTTCATCACTCCAATTACGCTAAAACTAAATACCCCATCTTTTGAACAAAATGACTAATATTGAATCTCACTAAAATAACCACTTAATATACATTGTACAGTATTTTAAAAATTAAAATAGTATTTTAGTACAGATAATCAAAAAACAGACTACTGGTATGTATAAGTCTGACCTAACTTGACCCTCTAACATGAATTTCACAAGTTTGAAGCAAAAATTATTTTATTTGAATGAAGAATGTATGCACAACATTTTGATATATGTTATCTGTAGAAAAATGCTGGTGATCCTATGATACAGGTATGACATAATGAATGACTTTTTTTGGATTTTTAAAATTTGAAATGAAACAGATCACATTTCTGTATGAGTTTCATTTCCATAGACATAATGTTACTTTGCAAACATAATTCATACAGTTACTATATATGCAAGTTTCAAAGAAAAATCACTGCCCAAGAATAAATTATGTTTTCTAGTGCACTGAATGGTTTTGAAATAAAAAGACCGAGGTACTGAAAAATGACATTTTTAATTTAAAGTAAAGGATGGTGCTTGATCCCAGATGTCACAATTCAAAAGACTGATTTTATGACATTGCTGTTGTTTAGTCACATAAAATCTTGTCCATGAAAAAATAAAAATTCAAACCTTAAAAATGTTGCATGAACTTTCACAAATTCTAAGGACTAAATTACATGTAGGGCTTTGTCACATGTGGTTTTGTTATCATTACAAGCACTACACAGCTTCATTAATATCAACATTAATAACCTAAAAATGATAAAAGTTCATTTCTGTTTAAAGTTAAGATTTCCAGATTGTAAGCAGACAGAAGACACACTTTCAAACAATGCTGAAGGGCATGAAATGTGCTATTCAATAAATACAAAATGGGTGTAATAAACATGGAGATTGGATTTTCTTCAAAAGACAGACAGGCAATGCTTTTCCTGAAGGTCAACTCTTTTTTCATATATCACAGGGTTTATTCTGTCAAGATTCCTGAAAAACAAAAATAACAACATCTAAATAAATCTCTATACCTATATATAAGGGCGAGTCAATAAGTAACCAGCCTATCCCATTTCCGATTGACCGACACCGTCACGATTTTCATGCCTTGTTTCAAATACATGTTTTATACCTGGGTACAAAATTGCACACATATCGAGTCATTCTTTAATAAGATACTGAATGTCAAACATGGGTAGTGATGCAAAGGCATGTTCAAAATGTGTTTATCAAATAATTACTCAAAGCTTGTTAACGAATGGCACTTTTAATTCATACACAGCGTCTCAGATTTAGAATAGGTCCTCACTACCCCTTGCTTGTCGGATGAGACTGTTACAACTGAGGCCCCGTGTCACAGCATGTGTGGCACGATAAAGCCGTAAGCACCGAGCATAGGCCTAAATTTTGCACCCCTTCACCGGCAATGGTGACATCCCCATATGAGTACATAAAATTCCAGTGTTTCATTGTTGTTATGACGCGATATTTTAAAAAATATTTCACCAAATTACTTGAAAATAAACAGGGTTCATCCTCTGACAATGCCACAGAAGTATGCGAAGTTTGATAATCCTTAGTGCAAGGGTTCTCTTTAAATTTTGCCCACAAGCTGTAACGGAGACACACACACGTACAGCAGCGATGCTATATCCCCTTTACAACCAGTTGCGTGAGGGGATAATAAAAATTTAGACAATACTTTGATTTTACCTCAATTTCCCATCCTTCATTTTCCCCAGCCAGCTGGTAATGTCTCTTTCGCACTTGACCTAGTTTATACCTCTCCGTCTCTAGTTCCTTTTCAAGCTCCAGAACTCGCACCTAAAATTTAAACATAGCACAAGTTATCAACAATGGTCATTCAATGAAGTACATATACATTATATTCTGCTTTGTGCATTAGTACAATGTGCATCCACACCTTAATTTTGATACCACAAATACTTAGTTACATTTATTCACAACAGTATTCAAAGTTTGATGCCAAAATGTATGAACAGATGGCACAAGATCGATTCTAAGATAGTTACAGTATTGCAGTATCAGAGCGATAATAATGAACTGTTACTCTGAGAATAAGACATTGCTCAGCTGGGGTCTTTAGTGATTGTACCTGGGACTGCATCTCCTCTTTTTTGGCTTGTATCAAGTTAAGCTTTGTGAAATCCATGAGGTCTGGAAGGAATAACAATGCTCAATAAAGATAGGGTTTAATATAAAGCTGACACAAATTTTGTTACTTACACCTTTACTTTTCATATCCATTATTCTATTAGGTACATGTATTCTGTGCATCCATATTATCATAGCCTTAAGCCATTTATATATTGAACAATCAGCCATTTATATATCGAACAATCACCCATTTATATATTGAATAATCAACATATTTTGCAATTACTAGACTCAAAATCTTCAGTTGCTATCTATGAAAAGTCTTTTGAAATCATATCTTTTTCTGCGTCAAAACTTGGTGAAAAAAATTTCACTCACTTTGTTCTTCTATGATCTGAGCTGCTTCTCGGGCAGACCCCACCACTTTTCCCGTACAACTTGTGACCCCTCTGGAAGCCTCGGACAGTTCTGACAGTTTCTTACTCTTTCTGTCAGCCTTGACCTTTGATGCCACCACGAGCTGAGCTGTGCTTGCCGCAATCTCATTGGAGCAGACAATAAGCTCTTCAAACTTTCCATCTCCTCTCACCACCTTGTCTGCTGCATCTCTGTAATTCAGGAATAGTCTGTATTGGGACTTTAAATACAATCTCCTTCAACCAATCAGATCATACATATCTGTAATTCAGGAATAGTATGTGTAGTGACTTTAAAATACAATCTCCTTCAACCAATCAGATCATACATATCTGTAATTCAGGAATAGTATGTGTAGTGACTTTAAAATACAATCTCCTTCAACCAATCAGATCATACATATCTGTAATTCAGGAATAGAATATATAGTGACTTTAAATACAATCTCCTTGAACAGATCATACAGTTCTATAAGGCATTTGGTTTATAGATCATTAACTGATGTATATGTTGCCATTATACAATTATGGACTGTTTAGCAGGGAGACATCACAAATTATCAGGTCTGAGTAGGGTTATCACCCGAGGGCGCATAGGCGCCTCGGGTGATAACCCTACTCAGACCTGATAATTTGTGATGTCTCCCTGCTAAACAGTCCATAATAGTTTTATTATCCTGAAGAATTTGAATGTCAAAAAAACTATCACACATTTATTGACCTTTTTATCCAAAATGTCAATAAATTCGTAATAACTTTCTCTGCGGAAAATTCTGATAACTTTTCAATAGTTTTTGAGGGCTAAAATTAATGTTACCCTCAACTACATACATTATTTTGTTTTACACTCAATGTCATACATTTATTAGATATATTATATGTTAACGAAAGCAAAACATTGAGGTTTGAGAAAGTTGAACGAGAGAAAGCTTTCAATTGTGACGTCACAGTAGAATGACGCAAAAACATAACGTCAAACGTAAACATTTCATAACGTATTTCAAGACAAAAACGTAAACATCAAGTGAAATGCAAAATTGCATTAAAATGAAAATATTTTTTCTCTTGATTGTTATTTGCGAGCGTTAATGTTGACGATGAAGTTTATGATTAACGAACCCGCATATTTTCAATTATTTTTTGATAGAGCTTTCTCGCTTGTGCCATTAGAAGTTATCTTCTAAAGGGAGACAACACAGTTGTCACCCTGTGTGTGAGGGAGACATCACAAATTGTCTCCCTCCACGTGACCAGCCCTCAACCAATGAAATTGACTGTATTATTCTGAAGGATAATAATCTACCTTGTACAAACTTAACATGCATCAATATTTATTCATATTTTAATTTTTCATAATTACATTTTATATACACTGTACTTAACTTTTAATTAGTATCTTTTCAGCCATTCAATGTTGCTTTTATATTCCTTATAATGTTTTTATGTTGTTTTCTTCTTCTTTGTACATATATGTTATTTAAGTATTTTTATATTGTACAGTGCTTTACTAATTATATAAGGCACTTTATAAATATTGTATTATAATAATAACTAGTTCTAATTGTAACGGGAACCGTTACATATGTTCCCCAAACCTCCCCCAACTAAAAAGTCCTTGTGAATCTATAGCAAAAAATCATTTTATTTTAGCCTTTAATTACATGTAGTACGTACGTTCAATATGGTCATTTCAGTACCAAGAAATGAAAGAAAGCGTTGCATGTGCATACACGAGCACACGTGTATGATTCCGAATTTTTGTTGATGTCGTTCAACAGGCATTTGTATCATATACCCACAGTATGAATTTCATAACATTTCCACCAAATATAAGTAAGTTATAGCAATTTTAAAATCGTCCAATCAGAATTCAGCACACATGCATGCACGTGCTGAGCAGTAATTCTAACCACAGCAATTTGTAAGGAGTACCAAGACACATCTAAACCCCATATATCAATAGAATTTGAAGAAAAACAAAAACGTTATCGTCCTTTAAAAATTGAACATTTGAAAAACGTTGCATGTGCGTGTGCATTGGCATTTTTTGTTACACCAATATATAAATACACATATTGTCTACGTATGCTGTGAATATCATCTCATTCGCTTCATAAATAAGATAGTTACAAACGTTTTAGTATTATCCAATCAAAATGAAGCGCACGTGCATGCGCGTGCAAAGTTAGACTGATTTAAAAGTTAGTGTACAAATTTTGTAGTACACGCGCATGCGTGCAGACAAAATAACTATTATTTTTCATATCTACAAATGATATACTACCATCCTATTAAGGTTTCATATCGATCCCTTTCATATTCTGATTTTCCATTTTTTGTACCAAAATTGCAGTGCACGTGCGTGCGCGCGTGTGCATGCACGTGCAGACAAAATGACTATCACTATGCACATCTACAAATGCTGTACTATCATCCTGGAAAGTTTCATATCGATCCCTTTTGTAGTTTCTGAGAACACTACCGGACTCTCTATTTATCTTACCTTTATCAAAGAAAAACATTAAAAAACAAAAAAGTTGAAAAAATCCATTTTTTAAATTCGCTTCCGGTAGCGACCGGAAGTGATGACGACGTACGAAATAGTGATTCTGCAAATCTATAAGTCATGTTCTATCATCTCTAATAAGTCTCCAGTTCATATCTTTAGCCCTTCCTGTAGATCACTCGCGGACAAAGTTCCATTTGAAAATCAGGAAATTGTCCATAACTTGGAACCGAAATGGAATTTTCCCAATTTTCTTTGTGATAAACAAAGTTCATAATATAATGCATTTTTCCTGAAAGTTTCACTGAAAACCACTGTATAGTTTTCGAGAAAACTCCTGCACAAAATTTGGTCAAAAAAATAATAATAATAACTAGAAACTTGTTGCCATGGCAACAAGAAGGTCTTCCGTTCTTTCCGTGTCCAGTAGATAACCTTAAATTCTTCATTTGTTATACGTTTTACTGTAGTGCCAAATTTATAAACTAATGCAGTGCAAATAGAAATTTCTTCTTCATTGGATAACCACTGATTGTACTCAATGGGTATCCTTTATCTGTTCTGTCACTGCAACAATAATTATATCCTTGCACTTTGTATGCTATTTCTTTCCCAAATCCAATGACTGTTTTATTCAGTTCTTAGGTTTTAATTCTTTGTGCATTTACCTTTTTCATTCTTAAAATACTCATATTTCATTTTTAGCAAAATAGATATGAAGATGAATCTCTAATGTTTTCATAGTGAATCGATATATCGTCCCGAATTACTTTAAATGCAAGAAAATTAATAGTTAGTAGTATTTAGCAGATTAGATGCGAACGTGAGGCCAATTATTTTGGGAACCTACATGATAATTCTAATTTACATAAGAACAGTGAAAATAACATAATTTGGCCATTGAATAATACCAAACATGAAAGTAATGATAAAAACGTAGAAAAAATAATTTGAAAAAGTACAGGTATATTGGGGATCGAACCCGGGTCGCCCACGTGAAAATCGAACACGCTAACCATTGCGTTAGCGAGGACCGTTGTTTCAAGAAGAAAATGACAGTATTAATACTATCGATATTAATTTGAATGCATGTAGAAGTACATATGTATGTGCCACTTATAAAGTATATAGATAAAGAAATAGGGGAAAAAATTGTATTGATATCACAATATATATAACCGTTATACAATCTCAGTTATTCCTTTGTCCCGAGGAAATAAAATATGAGAAAATTAATGGTTTGTAGTATTAAGCAGATTGAATGTGAACGGTAGATCAATGTTTTCGGAATACTAAGTTCTTCTCTGTTATCAGAAAAGTTTTTCTTCACTCATAACAAATGTACATGTTTTACATGTACATTGTGCATTCCCTGTACATACTTCTGCATACATGAAGAATTATAAAATGTTGATATTGAGAAAATATCGAAATAACGCACGGAACAAATACAAGACACCATTTCAAGAATGAAATCTCATTTTTAAGCTGGA
The DNA here is from genome assembly GCF_947568905.1 of Ostrea edulis. Taxonomy (NCBI): domain Eukaryota; kingdom Metazoa; phylum Mollusca; class Bivalvia; order Ostreida; family Ostreidae; genus Ostrea; species Ostrea edulis. The sequence continues at coordinate 59,040,774 of NC_079164.1, forward strand.
AAAAGTGGGAACAAAATATTCGAGTAATCTGGGGATTGAACCCGGGTCGCCCGCATGAAAATCCACTACGCTAACCATTAGGCTAGCGAGGACCTCGCTTCAAAATGAAAATTACGAATATCTAGAGTTTGGTTTGATCAATTTAAAAACAAATATCATATTCAGCATTCTATAAAGAGTCTCTATTTATCTTACCTTTATAAAAAACAAAAAAGTTGAAAAAATCCATTTTTTAAATTCGCTTCCGGTAGCGACCGGAAGTGATGACAACGTACGGAATAGTGATTCTGCAAATCTATAAGTCATGTTCTATCATCTCTAATAAGTCTCCAGTTCATATCTTTAGCCCTTCCTGTAGATCACTCGCGGACAAAGTTCCATTTGAAAATCAGGAAATTGTCCATAACTTGGAACCGAAATGGAATTTTCCCAATTTTTTTTGTGATAAACAAAGTTCATAATATAATGCATTTTTCCTGAAAGTTTCACTGAAAACCACTGTATAGTTTTCGAGAAAAATTTGGTCAAAAAAATAATAATAATAATAAGAAACAGTAGAATCACTATAAGGTCTTCCGTGAAGAACGGAAGACCTTAATAAGAAACAATAGAATCACTATAAGGTCTTCCGTGAAGAACGGAAGACCTTAATAAGAAACGAAACAAAAACAATACGTCTCCGACACTTTGTGTTCGGAGACATAATAATAAGAATAATAAGAAACGGAGCAAAAACAATATGTCTCCGACACTTTGTGTTCGGAGACATAGTAAGAATAATAAGAAACGGAGCAAAAACAATATGTCTCCGACACTTTGTGGAGCAAAAACAATATGTCTCCGACACATTGTGTTCGGAGACATAATAAGAAATGGAGCAAAAACAATATGTCTCCGACACTTTGTGGAGCAAAAACAATATGTCTCCGACACATTGTGTTCGGAGACATAATAAGAAACGGAGCAAAAACAATATGTCTCCGACACTTTGTGTTCGGAGACATAATAATAACAATAAGAAGAAGAAAATAAGAATAATAAGAAACGGAGCAAAAACAATATGTCTCCGACACTTTGTGTTCGGAGACATAATAAGAAACAGAGTAAAAACAATATGTTCCCAAACTTTGTTTGGGGAACATAATAATAATTGATAACAACAAAATACAAAGTTTGATCTTTCAGGATACTGAACAAACATTTCCAAATAATCAGTCATTTGAGTCAACATTATGACCTTTGACCTTGTGAATTGAAAACTAATGGGGCTCTTTATGGGGTACCAGTGTACCAAGTTTTATGTCTGTCATCAAAAATTTCACATGATATCGAGAAGACAATATTTTCTTATGTCCAGAGTAGTTTGACCCTTGACCTTTGACATAGTAAAGTGCACCACCAGAACACATGATACACCCGCCAGATGCTTATTCATCATAAACAGACAAGTGTGCATGGAACAAAATCATGTCAACCTTCATACAAAGGTTTCACCTATTTTTTTCATGGCCTGATTTTAATATACAAAATAATCTGAGAATTCGACTTCTTACAAAGTAAATTCATATCATAAATCAATAATAATCATTACCAAAGGAGATTTGGGGATCTCTGAAACACCCCAGTAGTGTCCCTTAGTAAGAGCATATTATGCCCATCGACTTACCAATATATTTCTTGTTTTGTTCAAATAACTACTGAAATTTCAAATAATATTTTCATTTTATTACAAGTATTTAGATAAGTTCTTTCACACTGTATGAATTACTTAACAATTTTGGGTTGTAAAGAGAAATGCTCCATTTACATGTCCAACTGAAGGCCTTGAAACAGCATGGCTTAGTTCATTACTCCCATGATCGAGACATAGGGAATTTTAATCTTCCTAGTACGATGTTGCATATATCTTTGTTAGAAACAAAATAATTCTCCATATTGTTATATAGCTATATTTTATGGGGGGACAATTGCACAGGTACTTGTTTCATACATGGGTCCCCCCTCCTTAATAATACCACAAGGTACCTAACTAGATTTCGGACACCTCTCGCTTCAAGTCTCATTTTACGATAAGTTCACTATTCATCCTCACTTTTGTGATATAAATCGCTTTTTAAAATAGACATTGTCCTTGCTGGTATATCGTTTTCAGCACCTTAAACCAAGCCCCATGTCTGTAAACTACTTGTTTATTCATCGAAGCCCCCGAAAGCTCCTGAATGTTACAGATTGGCCATTTTCTGCCAAACAATAAATTGTTAATGCTTATATATTGCGTTTCATCTCAAGAACCATGAGGAAGTATATCGTATAATTCCCAATATATGTTTATGTTTTGGGAAAGCTGAACTTAAGATTTAATGCAGTCTCAGATAACTAGAAGTTGTGTACACACAAAAAGTACAACTCCAAATACCCGCTACACAGGAACTCCGATGCCATTGATCCTGTTCTGCTTTTCCTAAATGTGCATAAATACTAAAAATACTACCTCAAGTAATTCACCCCTATGATTCTTGTTAGCCATGCCCCTGAGTTTTATACAATAATTTATTCTTTCTTCCAATATAAATGAAGTCTTCCTTTTTCAAATCTCTTGAGTTCTCTCTTCCTTTATTACAGAAATTTGGCTTCGAACAACAGATCCGTCCTCGGGTCAAACAAAACAGCTGTTGTCCTCGAACCCAGTCAATAACTTGATCATTTAAACATCATGAAGATGCTTAAACCAAGTAACAATTCATTCTGTGACAGGGAAATAAGAAATGACTAATGACAAGTAACAGTTCATTCTGTGACCTTCTGTGACCGGGAAATAAGAAATGACTCATTACAAGTAACAGTTCATTCTGTGACCTTCTGTGACTGGGAAATAAGAAATGACTCATGACAAGTAACAGTTCATTCTGTGAGATTCTGTGAACGGGGAATAAGAAATGACTAATGACAAGTAACAATTCATTCTGTGACAGGGAAATAAGAAATGACTCATTACAAGTAACAGCTCATTCTGTGACCTTCTGTGACCGGGAAATAAGAAATGACTCATGACAAGTAACAGTTCATTCTGTGAGATTCTGTGAACGGGGAATAAGAAATGACTAATGACAAGTAACAATTCATTCTGTGACCGGGGAATAAGAAATGACTCATTACAAGTAACAATTCATTCTGTGACCGGGGAATAAGAAATGACTAATGACAAGTAACAGTTCATTCTGTGACCGGGAAATAAGAAATGACTCGTTACAAGTAACAGTTCATTCTGTGACCTTCTGTGACTGGGAAATAAGAAATGACTAATGACAAGTAACAATTCATTCTGTGACCTTCTGTGACCGGGAAATAAGAAATGACTAATGACAATCACTAACACGCTACATGAAGTATGCCAGTGTGAAGCGTTGCATATACCTCAAAAATGAAATTTCTTAAATAACTTTCAACATTATCTAGACGACTAGCCCATAATGTACGTACAGGTGACTCTCGATAACTCAAAGTTCAAGGGACCTTAATAAAACTTTGAGAAATCGAGAGTTCAAGAGATCGAAATTCGGAAATTGAAGGTCCGCTGATATGGTTCAGATTTTACAATAACCGGAAATGTTTACCAGCAAGATCATATCGTTTTGACATCTTTTCCTTCATATTTGTCAGATAGTTAATTTAATATCAAAATGAGGAACCGAATATTGCATTTAATTTAATAAAATGATTTCAGAGTTTATGTCTATATTTGTTCTTTAACCATGCTAAGATATAGGCATACAAAATCAAGTTCCAATAAACTTTACTATTGCTAACTAACCAGAGCACAATGTTATGTCGCTTTACACTTTAGCAAAAATTCTAATGAATGAGTAAAACAATGTTTTAGAGTAACTTTACACAAAGAATAAACTCAAGAAATTTAACAGTCTGTAGATCTCTAAATTAATGTTTAAAGCTTACTCTCTCGTTGTCTAGTCAAAACAGATTTGAGATTTTCTTCATAGTCAGATTATATATACTTTTAATCATCACAAGACCTAGGTGTAAGGGTAAACTGACCAATTAGCCAATTATATACTCAAATGTGTCACATCCACAAAGAAGCAGGGTGATGTTTCATCTTTGTAAACACCTAATTACCACAGCCACACTAGCCTCCAGCATTCAACAAAATCCAGGTAAGGTCCAAGCGAAATTATTACATGCTTGGGTAACAGTGGGTATACACTATCACCACTTTGAGAGATCGAGAGTGTAAAACAATGAAATGTGTTTTATGGGACCCAACTTCACTTCGAGAGATCGATAGTAAATTTGCTTTGTTATATAGAGAAAAAATCGGGACCATGATTTCACTTCGAGAGACCAAGAACTTCGAGAGATCAAAGTTCGAGCCATCTCGAGTCATTTGTATCTCCTTTCCCTACCAAGACAGTCATGGAATACTGAACATACAGAGCTAATATCTAGGAAATTGCATATTGGTATCTCCAATTTAACTGTAATCAAAATTAGAGCCTTTTGATTTTTAAGAGAAATAAAATTGTATTGATATACGAATTGGTTCCCTAATTTATAACAAATCAATTTAGATTCATTTCTTTTGGAGTATAAAGCACTTTTGAATTTACCTTCAAAGAAGAGCCGCTGAATGGCAACATTGACATATTTTAAATTAATACGGTATCTACAGTATTCATTAAATCAATTCACAATAGTATTACTTACAGCAAGGAAGTGGCACCCCAACCCACAGCCTTGGCAGCAGACAACAGTCCCTCCGTCCACCTGTGGTTCTTCTTGTAAAATTCTTTCACACTTGCTGTACCCTACAGTATACAACATGAGTTTGCTAAGTATGTAGTCATTTCTCGGCACTTCAAATTTGAAAACACGGTCTTCTGTGTAACCACTAAACTGTGCTCACCCTTCCTTGTCCCACAATTTCTTTCTGCAATTCTTGTGATTTGACTAACAGCACTTTGATAGCCTACAGAAAACCATTGGAGATTTAATTCTAATTAACATTTAAACCATACATCAAATGTTTTAAAAATCAAATTTCAAATCTACTATTGACGTTATCATACATATATATGAATCTCTATGTAACTGGTAACCAAAAACATACAGCTAAACTGGAAAAATTCTCAGAAACACTCAACTGTAAAGCAAAAACTATCTACTGACCTGCATGAGCCCAGTGCAGGAGTCCAAAATGCTCTCATTGACAGTCAGCTCCACACCAGACATGTCTTTCCTGGTCTGGTGAAGCATTTCCTGTCACAAGGGGAAACACATTATATCTCTTAAAGGTAATTTTGTAACAAGAGGCCCATGGGCCACATCGCTCACCTGAGTCACCTTGGCCCTTATCTGAAGATTTTTCATATATATTTGCATGTAAAACCTTAGTTCCTATTGTGGCCCCAACCCCTGGAGGCCATGATTTTTACGAACTTGAATCTGCACTATGTCAGAAAGCTTTCATGTAAATGTCAACTTCTTTGGCCTGATGGTTCTTGAGAAGAAGATATTTAAAGATTTTCTCTATATATTTCTATTTAAAACTTTGATCCTCTATTGGGGCCCCATGCTACCTCGGGGGCCATGATTTGAACAAACTTGAACCTACACTATGTCAGGAAGCTTTTAGGCCACAGTTTTTTTATTTCTTGGTTTATGGATCCACTGACCCTAATTTCTGGGGAATCGGAAGAAGAAAAAAAAAAAATCAAATTTCTTCTTCTTTTTTTATTCTGCCGATTCTACCCAACATGTCAAACCAAAAATAAAAATAAAATGCATTTTAAATTTTACGAATAGACAAGATGTGTTTGTGAAACACAAATGCCTCCGATAATGGCCAATTCCGAAAATGGCCAAGGTCACAAGGACAAATATCTTGGTACCAGTAGAGAGATCTTGTCACAAGAAATGCTCATGTACAATATGAAAGCTCTAATATTTACCATTTAGAAGTTATGACCAATGTCAATTTTTTAAAAAGGTCAAATGTCAAGGTCAAAAGGTTTAGTACCAATGGAAAGGTCTTGTCACAAGGAATACTCAATGTGAAATATGAAAGCAGGAATGAATGGACCCACGGGTGATGGAGAGAGGAACGAAGCGTAATCAACCGTGGGTTTCCGATGATGTTCACCCAAGGATGCTTTTGAACAAGTTTGGTTGAAGTTGGTTCAGTGGTTCTGGAGAAGAAGTCGAAAAAGTAAAAATTTACAGACAGAAGGACAGACAGACGACGGACAACAGGCGATCAGAAAAGCTCACTTGAGCTTTCAGCTCAGGTGAGCTAAAAAGTAAATGAAAAACCTCTGATAAATCAGACAGACGGACGGATGAAGTGAAACCAAAATACCCACACCAACTTCATTTGTGGGGGTATGATAAAATACTCCACCTACGTATTGCCAGTCTAATACCAATCTGATTAAAATAAGATCTTTGATCCGCTCCGTTATTGTTATGTCGCTACACATAGCGACATAACAATAACGGAGCGGATCAAAGATCTTATTTTAATCAGATTGGTCTAATACCTACTCCAGCAGGTTCACGGAAAAATACTTTTGACTTGGCGCCACTGATAAGGGCTTTAACGTCTTGGAGTAGTCTAATACCATGATCACACAGGTGTTTTTAAAATTTTTAAAAAAAGAATATACTTTCGATTTCATTTTTGCATCTATGGCATAGTTCTTTTCAAAAAATCTATGACAATGTGTTAGTCAGATATACCAACCTCTATTTTCTTGGCAGCCTGCTCAATAGCAGCACTAGTGGAATGCATCTCATTCTCTACCAGGTCACCTATCTCTTTTTCCTTCACATCCACCATCTTGGGAACTAAATCTTCTGCTAGTTTGATCAGATGTTTGACTTTCTCTGCTGACTTATGTACTTCTGACTTGATAGATCCACCTGCGATAACCAAATATTTATGGCTTTCATTTTAATCCAATACTGCATCTTGTCTCCAACTTAGGATTCTTATACCAGTGGCAGATCCAGCACCCCCTCCCCCACCCCACAAATATTATTCATTTTTTTAATAGATATATTTTCAAAAACAATAAAATATACCAAATGTATTTCATGAAAACTCAGATGCTTCTCTGGGTTTTGCCCTCTGTGCCAATTCACTATGGTTTTGCCCTGGATCTACTGGGGGCTTTGAATTCAACATAGCCCCCAAACTCCTTACCTTTTACTGCAACCCCCCCAACTCCCATTCAGAAATGTAAATCCGCTACAGCATATACCCAAAACCAATTACTCTACGTAATTGCCAAGTTATTAAATGAATACAATTTCTCAAAACTTATAAAGAATAATTTCATAAATAGAATGTCTTTAATAAAATTCATACATGTGATAAACTCATTGAAATTTTTATCCATGCTGTGACGATCGATCCAGATGTTGTAATGATGATTTTCCCATACATACTCATGTTTTGCAACCAAAAAATGCTCCTCCTTTTTAATCAAACGTAAAAGAAGAATAAGATCATTCATTAAAATATTAACACTAAAGCTAGCCTTAGTTACAAATAACTAACTTTATATTTTCATTTATAAAGATGTACAACTTTAGATAAAAAGACATGAATTTTATAGAACACTTTCTCAGTAATGAAGCGGTTTCAGATCTGTCGATTAGACGCGGCAGGTTTATGGAGCGCCAAATTAACATAAACTCAAATAATTGAAGATATCTTCAATTATTTGAAGATATCATCAATTCAATTATTGCTCTCTTTAATTGAATTAATGCGCGCATTAAATCAATTATTGCTCTCATCAAATGAATTAATGCACGCTTCAATTCAATTATTGCTCTCATCAATTGAATTAATGAGAGCAATAATTGATTTAATGCGCGCATTAATTCAATTATTGCTCTCTTCAATTCAATTGATGAGAGCATCAATTGAATTAATGAGAGCAATAATAGATTTGATGTGCGCATTAATTCAGTTATTGCTCTCTTCAATTCAATTGATGAGAGCATTAATTTCGTAGAAATATTGCTCGCAATAATTGATTTAGAGCTCGGTATAAATAATTTGATGATCTCTTTAATTCAATTGAAGATATCTTTAATTATTTACAATGCTTTTGTATAAGGAATTAATGCACTCATCAATTCTTTTAAAGAGAGCAACAATTCAATTAGAGAGATCATTAATTCAATTGTGGATATGTTGAATTGAAGATATCTTTAATTATTTAGTTGCTCTCTCTAAAAGAATTATTGCTCTCTTCAAATGAATTAACTTAAGATATCATTAATTCAATTGAAGAGAGCAATAATTGAATTAATGCGCACATTAAATCCATTATTGCTTGATGACAAACTTATATGTAAAAAAAACTGGATGTGTGAATATATGATTATAAAAACAGTTATAACAAAAACCTTCAAACGTTATGAATTTTCAAATATACGATACGAAAACATTTTTCATGGGAATACATCATACGATTTATTATGTAAAGGACATGTTAAAGTGTGTGATATCAATTCAAAGTTGATTTACGAAATTCTTTGCCATGAAAAATTTATACCTCCATTACACCAAGCATATTACGGAAAGGTTTTTGAAATAACAAAAACGGCTTGGAAATCTATTTATGAACAAAAAATCTTATCCATAAGAGACAGAAGTATATCAGAATTTAATTACAAATTGTTAAATAATCTATTGTGTAACAGAGAATTGCTGAAGAAATGGAAGATAGTAGAAAATGATTTTTGTGTCTTTTGCAGAGATGCTAAAGAAAACAATGAACATCTTATCTTAAAATGTAAAAATGTTTCTCATATATGGGACATTGTTAAACAAATTTTAAAATTTGATATATCGTGGAAAACAATTGTGATAGGATTTTACTATGAAAACAATGAAAAGACACTCTTTTTGAATAGAATAATATCTCTTATTGCCTGTAAAATATACAAGTATAAAATGTATTGTAGATTAGATAACAAAGACGAAAAACCTCAAGAAATATGTAATCACATAAAAAGTAAATTGAATTTTTATACAGAAGTGTACACAAAAATTCAGGATAAAAAATATGCTAAAGTTATGAAAGCAATTAAAGACAAATTGTAATTTAAACACCTTTGCAGGTATGACTTTTTATAATATGAAACCTCTGACAAATATCTGTCTATGCACATTTTTAACTATGCTTCAATGTGAGTTTATTTTGAACAATTTGAATTGATTACAAACAACTATATTTCTATATCAAATAAAATTTTGTAATAAACCTTTTATATACTGGTATTTTGCAAAAAGTTCCCACTATGAGGAGGGGTCCTGTCCTCCTATAGTGCTGCCATGGGGGTTGTGATATGAACTTTTGAATTGTTAACCCCGCATATGGCAGGTTCTTTATGTACATAATTATATTGTTGTGTTGTTGGTTTTTCCGTAAAAATAAGAACCTTTTTTGCCATAACATGTTAATAAATTTTGTTATATAACAGTATATTGTATGTGTGTGTGTTTGTATGTATGCATATATGTTTGTGTTTTCTATATGTAGAAATTTATATGTATAAATTTATATATATGTATATGTATGCCTATATACATCTAATCCAAGGGGCCCCTGGCACCCTAGGTAAAGATTATAAGGGGGTCTCTGCGGAGACTTTACCCCGAAATAGTAATGTATTTTGGAATTAAAGACTGATATATGTGAAAAAAAAAAAAATAAAAAAAAAATCCATTATTGTTCTCATCAAATGAATTAATGCGCGCATCAATTCAATTATTGCTCTCATCAATTGATTTAATGCACGCATTATATCAGTTATTGCTCTCTTTAATTGAATTGTAGCGTGCATCAATTCAATTGTTGATATCATTAATTCATTTGAAGAGATCATTAATTCAATTAAAGCGCGCATCAATTCAGCAGAAGAATTAATGCTATCATCAATTCATTTAATGCGCGTAATAATTCAGAATTGAAGATATCATTAATTATTTGAAGAGATCTTTAATTCAATTGTTGCGCGCATCAAATGAATTAATGATATCTTCAAATAATTGAAGATATCTTCAATTATTTGAGTTTATGTTAATTTGGCGCTCCATACAGGTTGGCCTTTTTATCAAACACATCCCAAACCAATTGATAATTGACAATTACAGACAACTTGCCATGCCAAGTGTCTGAATACACCCAGACTGAAATTCTATGCAAACTAATTACTTTGATAATGTTCATCTATGAATTTCATAATTACTGTAAGGTATCGTGTATAGTATGCACCCCAACATTTGAAAATATAATCCTGAAAAAATCTTAGTCCTATATATTGTACACATGCATTCAAAAATTGATAAATCAGGTGTGCAAATTTTTTTTAATCAAGGTAAAAAAATCCACACAATAAAATAAACTTTCTTGAAAAATTTCTTCTTAATATTTATCTACATCAGAAAATGAAATTATGATGATGGTAATGACCATGCTCAGTGAAAGTTTTGTATTTCTTGCACATACACATGTTTATTTTCATTTTTATTCATTTTATAATCAAACATGAAGATATTTAGATTTGTTATTTCCATAAACACATTTATAAAAAAAAATATAGAGAAAGGAACTTGGCTAAATACATAAATAAAATTGATGCTTGAGGAAACCCCTACACATATGGACTACTTTGATATGTGTAAAACACAATTAAGTCAAGACGAAAGGCCCATGGGCCACATTGCTCACCCAAGTCCATATTTAAAGATTTTCCTTAAATATTGTAACATTTGAGGTTTTCACCGTATAACTTGATATTTTATTTCTTAACTTTTGAAACGACCCCTTAATCTTATTACGATATCAGAGTAAAATAGATAAGAGTTTAATAGGTATTATGTATTGTTAATATGAGTATTTTCTCTTTAAGTTATTAGAAGTTTAAACGGTAACATGATATGATTCATCAAGAGTATTTTTCTTGTTTTAGAGTTATGGGATATACAGTCCCTGAAACGTTCTACTTTACCATTTTTCTGTTCACTCACCATCCGTTCACCGTGCACTCTCCGTGCGTTCACCGTTCGCTCTCTGTGCATTCACCGTTTGCTCTCCGTGCGTTCACCATTTACAGTTTTGCACTCACAGTGTGTTCACCGTTCATAAAGCGTTCACCGTGCTTTCACCGTTCACTGTCATTTGGAACACCAAAGTTAAAAGATCGATTTTCATAGCAAGGAAAAAATGAAAAAGGAACGTGTGGATAAGAGTGAAAGTAAACTTTCTTATTATATCAGAAATTTGATTTGTAAAGTACAAATATCAGGATTATCAAATGTGAAAATTCAAGGAAAACTGCAGATCACTAATATCAAAGAACAGAATAAATCATTGTTATTATCATTACAAAACACAAGTATTGTTTGATTAAAAAGTGGGAGAAGTTCTGAATGAGAGAAAAATGCAAGAGCGTTCAGTTATGAATTTAACCCCAATACATGTACATGCAGCAAAGAATGAGCAACGAGCGCTGGTACATGTACGCAAATGAGGCAGTTTCAGTTAATAAATATACCTTGCCCCCACCCGAATTATCATTTTAATATTTTCAAGTTTGGGCAAAAGCGCAATTTATTATATTTTATTTTGTCTCACTTGACAAGAATGCTATATAAGTTTCTGATTTTTCTTAAGCCCCCCCCCCCCCCCCCCCCCTATTTAAAAAACTATGTTACACTGTACATTTCAATGTACATTCATGCCCAAATGTCAAATTGATTTGACAAGTATTTCTGATAATTTTACGCCTATATTTATGAGAGACATTGTCAATAAATGTATTTACTCCTTTCCTCAAATTTGAAACTTTTGAATCGTTTGTCTCTAATTTATAATATAAAGATGAAATAGTTCTCGTACATTTCTGCCCCACATATGATATATGTATAGTTCTGTACAATAAACAGTTTTATCCGCATCAAAATTATATAAATATTGCACAATCTAAATGTAAATTCCTGGTCACACTATTTAATTTGTACCTGCGTACATTAATTCTGGGATTATTTCCTCAGGTCGATATATTATACATGTATTTGCAAAAAAGTGAATTATACAAAATCTATGAGGGAATAAACCTTTTATACTATTTAGAAGCGTTCAGGTGTCAACACAAGGTACCTGTTCTACCCGTGTTGGTTGTATAATGCATTTTTCTTGACTCCTTTCGGGGATGTTTTTTAATTGTGTGTAATCCAAACGACCCCGCTCATAAATTTTGAAGTCATGCATGTACACCTGTAAATTATTGGCGCTAATTACTAGACTATCTTTATTTCACATAAATTGTTTATACTTTTGTATTAAGAAATTAAATACTATATATGCATCTTAAGTCAAAATATATAATTACATATAGTATACCGAGATGAAGCACCAATATTCATGATTTATGAAAACATCAAGAATTCTAAATATTCTGAAATATGTTTCTATTATGAAATTTTCATTTGTTTGTGTATGATTGCTACATGCATTGATGTGAAATTTACGATAATTTTCATGAGAATTATACATCCAGTACTTGCACAAAAATGAGCACACAGATGTATTCATATATATATATTCTTCACCTGATTATAAAGTACAATCCAAGGGAAAAATCCGAAATGTACCGAATGAATAGACCATTTTGCGTTCACCGTGCACTCACTGTTCACCAAATTGCGTTCACCGTTCGCTCTGCGTGCACTCACCGTGCGTCCACCGTTCAAGTGGGAAAGTAGAACGTTTCAGGGACTGTAACTTCATACTTCCGGGTCAAACTTTTTCCTTGATCCGCGTATATATACATAGGTGGTAAAAACAAATTATGAACTTCTACAAGGTATGTAATTAATTATTTAATGTCGTATGAGTGAAACTATTTCTAATTTCTATTGTTAGATTTAATGGAAGTTACTAGATTTTTATCGAACTATTTTCCGAATAGGTTCTCCGTAAATTTCAGTAATATTTGATACAAATTCGTATATTTCTATACAAATTCGTATAAGAATCAGATACGGATTTACGGAGTATATAAGGCGGGTTTTCGGTAAATTCGCCAGTCTGCTAATTTTCATTTTGGGAACAGATCAATAGGTTTTTGGTAATTATATTTTTATTAAGTCAACTAATTGTTAATTGATTTAAATTGCTCTTAGTAAGTTAGGGAATTTAATTGGGATTACATATCTTGATTATTTCAGGATTCGATCTTAATTAAATCCCCATTTAATCTTACAGGTGACTCTCGATGGCTCGAACTTTGATCTCTTGAAGTTCTCGGTCTCTCAAAGTGAAATCATGGCCCCGATTTTTCTCTCTATATAACAAAGCAAATTTACTATCGATTTCTCGAAGTTCTTGATCTTTCGAAGTGAAGTTGGGTCCCGTAAAACACATTTCATTGTTTTTCACTCTCGATCTCTCGAAGTGGTGGTAGCGTATACCCACCGTTACCAAAGCGTGTAATAATTTCCGCTTGGGCCTTACCTGGATTTTGTTGAATGCTGGAGGGGTAATTAGGTGTTTACATAGTTGAAACATCACCCATGCTTCTTTGTGGCAGTGACACACTTGAGTATATAATTGGCTAATTGGTCAGTTCACACCTTGCACTGGGGTTTTGTGTTGTGATGATTAAAATTATATATAACCCAGTTATGAACAAGAGGCCCACAGGCCTTATTGATCACCTGAATACTAGTGAAAATGTATCACTACTTCCATGGGCTATGAAATCTAGAATAGATTTCCTGTTCTGAATATCTAAGCTAAATTCTAATGTTCAGCAACAGTATAAAACAAGATGTGTTCTTAAAACTTCACTGCCTTCAAAAGTGCATACACTGATGAAAGGCTTTAAATAATAGGTGTATTAACATTAAAACATCAAAAGACTAATTTGGACTCATCCTAAAGTCATACCCTGGGTTTTGATTGAAATTCACCATTTTTTGTACATCCTTTTCTGCTATTCCTAAGTATGCATTTAGATTTTATACAGTATCAGCAAACTTACACATAAATACTGTATACTAAGTTTGGCCCCACCCTGGGGTCAGAACCTTTACTCTGGGGATCATCAAATTTACAATTTTCGTAGAGGCCTTCCTCTGCTCTCCATCACCATGCATTTAGTTTTTCTTACATGTGTACGGTTCTTGAGAAGATTTTTGAAAATTTGTCAATTTTGGAGTTTTTGCCCCGCCTCTAAGGCCCCAAGGGGTGAAGGAATCCTGAAATTTACAATTCAAGTCCCCCTTGTTCCAAAGATGCTTCATACAAAATATGAAAATAATTGGAATGATAGTTATCAAGAAGTTAACAAGAGGCCCAAGGGCCTAGAATCGCTCTTCTGATAAATTGTACAACCCCACCATTTCTATTCTTAGCCTCTTAGTATTCTAAATCTTTAGTTAAATCCTAAGAATTCAAAAAAAGTAGGTCAATGTGACCTACTTTTTGGTTTACACATTTTGAGAACCCAAGAAATATCAACTGACAAAGTTTGATGATTTTAAGCCAATTAGTATCTGAATATTGAAATATACCTGTCAAATTCCAATCATAGGTCATGGTGACCTACTTTTTGGTCAGCGAACTCCGAACATGCAAGACCCATCAACTGACAAAGTTTGATGACTGTAGGTCAAATAGTATCTGAAATATATAAATATAGCCGTCCAATTCCAAAAGTAGGTCAAGTTGACCTACTTTTTGGTCGAAACCCTTCGAACATGCAAGACCCAACAACTGACAAAGTGTGATGACTGTAGGTCAAATAGTATCTGAAATATATAAATATAGTCGTCAAATTCCAAAAGTAGGTCAAGGTAACCTAGTTTTTGGTCGAAACCCTTCGAACATGCAAGACCCATCAACTGACAAAGTTTGATGACTGTAGGTCAAATAGTATCTGAAATATATAAATATAGCCATCAAATTCCAAAAGTAGGTCAAGGTGACTTACTTTTTGGTCGACACACTCCGTAGACTCAAGATGCATCAACTGTCAAAGTTTGATGATTGTAGGTCAATTAGTGACTGAAATATATAAATATAACTGTCAAATGCCAAAAGTAGGTCACAGTGACCTACTTTTTGGTCGATACACTCCGAAGACTCAAGATGCATCAACTGACAAAGTTTGATGATTGTAGGTCAAATAGTGTCTGAAATATAGTAATTTAGCTGTCAAATACCAAAAGTAGGTCACAGTGACCTACTTTTTGGTCGACACAAACCGAAGACTGAAGACGCATCAACTGACAAAGTTTGATGATCCTAGGTTTTACAGTGCCCAAAATATGCATCTAAAATTTAAAATGTGAAATTTGAATATCTGCAAAATTCAAAAAGTAGGTCACTGTGACCTACTTTTTTATAAATATGTTTCAAGGCCTCAAGATGCATCAACTTACAAGATTTGATGATTCTAAACCTCTCGGTATTTGAAATAACTTAAAATATATCTATAAATGATAAGCCATAAAATTCAGAAAGTAGGTCACAGTGACCTATTTTTCAGTTGACGCATTTCAAGGTCCCATGATCCACCAACTGACAAGTTTTGATGATCATAGGCTTCAAAGTGTCCAAGATATGCATCAAAATTAATTTTAAAAAAAATACCTGCAAAATTCAAAAAGTAGGTCACCGTGACCTACTTTTGAGACAACTTGACACAAGGTCCTAAGATGCATCAACTGTCAAAATTTGATGATCCTAGTCCTTATAATGACTAAAATATCAAAGATTTAAGGAAATATAAATTTAGGTCAACTTTGAAGTGACCTTGAGACCACGCCCTTTGCCCCAGGGTAATGCCTTGAACAATTTTTAATCTACAACATATCCTCATCCTTATGTGTAAGTTTGGTGATAATCTGCCCTGTGGTTCTTGAGAAGAAGATTTTTTAGCAACCACTACTTTTGTTTGTATTTTCCTGATTATCTCCCCTTGTTAAAGGGTCACATCCCTCTATTTAGTATGTATGAAAGCCCTTGGGCCAATGATACCCTGTAACAAATTTGAAAAAAATTGGCCAAGGGGTTCTTGAGTTATAGCCCTTTTTCTAAAAAGTTTACGCACACCGCACAAATGGCCTTCGGCTCAGAAGAGCTAAAAATGTCTATTGTTCACACATTTAATAACTGACCATTTTGGCGCCACCCTGATACCAAAACCCCTACCCTTGGGATCATCAAATTTACAATTTTGGTAAAGGACTACTTGCTCTTTCTAAATATCTATTTAGTTTCAATATAGTTTCAACAGCATAAAAGAAGATGTTATCGAAGTCTTTTACATATAAACACTATATACCAAGTTTGGCCCTGCCCTGGGGTCAGAACCCCTACCCCTACCCCGGGGATCATCAAATTTACAATTTTGGTAGAGGCTTTCCTGCTCTCTTTTGTTTCAAAACATCTAGTGATTCTTCTGTTCAGTGGCTACAGTTTAGAATTTTACATAGAATTCTTCCTGTTGGTTATTATTTGAAAAACATTAGTCACTGTGTTAAAACAAATGATCTCTGTAGATTTTGTACAAGTAATATTGAAACAATAACACATATTTTTACTTCTTGTAATAAGACCCAAACATTGTGGAGTGAGTTCAGTCTAGAAAAATTTCAGAAAGAATTGGTTTTAATGTGTCAAATATAATATTTGGTGAAATTCCACTGTCTTTAAATAATAAAGCTATAAACTTTATAATTCTATATGCTAAAGAATACATATTTATCCGTTTAATGCAGAATAAAGAACCAAATCTTGTTGGATTACTATGTCACTTAAAGTTTAAATATCATGTAGAGAAATATGCTGCAATTCAAACATTTAAAATACATAACTTTGATAAAATATGGATGAAGTGGGAAAATATTTTTGCAACTGATTAATTATTACTACATGTACATGTCATTATTTTTTGTACATGTATTATTGTTACTATTATTACTTTCACTATTGTACAGCAAGTAACCTAAGCCACAGGGAGATTGAAGCATGTATGCATGTATGAAAGGTATGTTTGTGTAAGTGTCTGATGTATCGTATGTGACCAAAAAAATAAATTATAATTTTTATTTTTTTTTTACAATTTTGGTAGAGGCTTTCCTGCTCTCCATCACCATGCATTTAGTTTTTCTTACACATGTGCGGTTCTTGAGAAGAAGATTTTTGAAATTTTTTTAATTTTGGACAGTTTTTGCCCCGCCCGTAAGGCCCCAGGGGTGCTGGAGACCTGGGATGCATTTTACAAAAGAACTTATAACTTACGACCAACTTTACATATTGGAATTCTCCCACATATTGTAAGACAATTCACCCCTATGTGAAGAAATAATGTTGAGAATTAAGTTTCAGTAACATTTTAATTCCTTCATTCAAACTAATAACTTACTGTGTTAGTAAAGCAATTTAAGACTTGCGACTTTGTCGTAAGTTCTTTTGTAAAACGGGCCCCTGAAATTTACAATTTATGTTCCCCTTGTCCCAAAGATGCTTCATACCAAATTTGAAAAGAATTGGACTGGTAGTTATCAAGAAGAAGTTAAAAATGTTCAATTGTTAACGCACAATGGACGACGACGGACAACAACTGATTGCAATAAAATTAAATAATAATAAATAATAAATTAAATAATAAAAAATCTATAATTTGTTTTGACGTGACAACGAGAGAGAGAGAGTAAGTTTTAAACATAAGTTAGAGATCTACAGACTGTTAAATTTCTCGAGTTTGTTCTTTGTATAAAGTTACCCTAAAACATCGTTTTACACATTCATTAGAATTTTTGCTTTGGGTAAAGCGACATAACATTGTGCTCTGTTTAGTTTGCTATAGTAAAGCTTCATCGGAACTTGGTTTTGTATGCCTATCTAAGAATATTTTAAGGGACTCCAATCCTCAGCAAGGTTTGGTAACTCGCGTAAAATCTGGAAAAAGTTTATTTGTATCATAAATTCCGGCATTTATATTTTTTGGAACTCTTCTTTGAAAAAAGAATAAAAAAATTCTCGTAGCTTCACATATGTAAGCAAATGGAAATGGAGGGGAATTGTATACGAGAAAGAGATAAGAAAGGTCGGTTCAAGAAAGCCTCATCTACTGCTACTACAACCATTAGCACATGTACCGATGAAAATAACAACCACCCTGACTTCATCGATGTCAACAGCGAAGATCCAATAGCACAGGTAGATGAATATGATGAAAATAAAGAGACATTTGACCTGTTCCAAGGCAGAAGAGTTGTTGAATTTTCAATTCTGGTGGATCATTTGCAAAGAGGGTGCTTTCTGTGTCATACACCTTTGGATATTGTTGACTGTGAGAAAGAGATACGTTATGGACTAGCCAGCTTACTGTATGTGAGACGCAGGAAATGTGACGAACTGACGATCATTCCAACTGGTAAACGACACAATATAGGTCAGAATGGTCAAGGTTCTTTTGATATCAACACCAAATCACAAGTGATCGCAACTTTTTGCGAGTGAAGAAAAAACGATCTTTTCCCGGATTTCCTTGGTTTATTGGCTATACTTTGAAGTTTACAATAATTTTGTCTTGTGCATAGAAACGCTTTACAGAATCAATATACAAGTATTGAAAAAGTAAACGTGGATCGAATAAATAACTAAGGCCAAGGTCATCTCAGTCAGCAGGACTCGAAATTAACATATGCCCGTCAGTCTGTGACTGGTTAAAAGTCTGGTGGACTGACTGACATTTGTTTTAGTCAGTCCGATGGGACTGGTTAATTTTCTAAAGCATCATTTTGGAAAATATACTTATGAAATTTTATACACAGATTTGGCATGCTTCAATTTGTAGATATCAGACGAATCTGATTCGTAGATATAAATCCCACATTTCAGTGTTACAATATTGTCTGAGGCATATTGAGTTAAATTTCATTTTGATAACATTAACGAAATATGTTTAATAATTTCCGGAAAACTCTGTTGGACTGGTAATTTTTTTTACGGACTGGTTGAAATTATACCCCATCAGTCCGGCTGGACTGGTGACAAAAAAAGTTAGCTTCAAGCCCTGGTCAGTGATGTCGAAGATGGCCTACTTCAAGCACACTTCGGGCGTCTCAGTGACGTCTGATTTAAATAGCAAGCATGTTGATCTCGTCCGTGTCTACATGAAACAACACATGACAGTGTGTCACCATTTCACGCGGTGTCCTGTATTCTATAGTCAAACACTTCCGAGTTCGCGGGGTTTTCTTTTCAACTAGAATTTTTTAGATGAAATTTCCAAAAGTTTTGAACATATCGTTTGAATTGGCGCAAACAGTCTTCAAGATTTCAATCCACATGATGTTGTAAATAGGTGGTAGATCTCTGGACAGCGAGTACGCCACACAATTGTACCCTATGACCCTCACCATGCACCATGTATGTTAATTGTATGATAATTCATTAAATTTTAAATGAAAGAATTCGCAATCTTATTTTTATTATTGCACTTTAAAGGAGATTTTAAAAGATTTTCCCTATATTTTGATAAAGAGACATGCTTGTTTTCTTAAATTCATGTAAAACAGCAATCGATTGAAAAATGCTACTAAAAGCTCAATTTTGCTAGTAGTGAAAAAAGTAAATTTCGATCCCTGGTAGGTACAAGTAGTGTTGTAGCATTTTGTAGTATACAAGTACCAGTACTCCTACTAGTATATATATATAGTATGTAGAATAGAAAAGAGGATTTACCCCTTGGCTCAGTGGTAAAGTGTCAGAAATTGGATGTGAAAGATGTGATTGTGAGATCTTGTGTTGTCAATTACTACAATATAGTGTTTGTACAATAGAGCAGTAAGTGCATGCATGGTGTATATGAATATAAATCTTTTATTCCAGCTTTAACCTATGCAGGCATTGGAGAAGCTGGGGTTTCAAAGATCTTTTCGACGCTCCAAGAAATTTGAAGAAGAGAGAGTGAGAGACTGTCCCTGCTCTAGAGTCACTGGCAAGAAATTCCTGTGAAAAAGCCTTACAATTGGAGGCACATAAATCAAGGTTTATATTATTTTATAGTTACTCAATTTTGTGCATTAGTTCACTTCATCATCGCAAGCCACAGGTTTTGTGTTTATTCTATTTCCACAGAGAGAAAATAGAATGGAGACAAAACCCGTGGCTTGCGACAGTGCGTTCACTTCTGAGGGTATGTCAAACAGCCTTTACTGATTTGATGCTTGAATGTAAATGATATATAATATATATAAGTAATTATATCAATGCATTTATATCAGGTATGTAAAATGTATGGACAATTTATTGCATTATTGGTAAAAAGAGACAAATATATACTGCGGCACTCTTGTTTACAATAAAAACTAGAACTGTCCTAATGGGACTAATACCCCCCACGGGGCATATAAGATGATGGGAAATATTTAATGCAAGCACATTGGATATTTTCACATTATCTACAGGGCAATCAATGTGAATGCAGAAGTGTATATTCTACAGTACAGCAGTACATGAAATATTAAAAATATGCTTAATATAAACAATGAATACTATTTGGCACATTTTAGGCTGTATGATTGCAAATCCCTGGTCAACTCTTCTAATCTTTAGTTTATATTCACTTTGTTAAAGATCATTATGTTATGCCAACTTTACTTTGTCATTGATTTTGTCAGTAAATAAATGACATTAGTATATATAGAAGATGTGCATAAAGTTTGAATGAAATATGTCCAGCGGTATTAGAAATAAACTTCGGACAAATTGTGTCTACGGACAAACGGACGGACGGATGAGAAGAAATGTAGTTGAACTTCATTGTTGAACTTCTTTCCACTTCTTCAATTCCTGATTGACTTATGAGCGTAAAACGGTATTAGAAATAAACTCTGGACAAATCGTGTCTATTACTACAAGTACAACCACACCAGAAATTGTCCGTAACTTCCATAACTGTTAAAATATTTCAATGAAAATAGAAGATGCACCACTACATTATATATATAAGATGAGAATAAAGTTTGAATCAAATCTGTTCAACGGTATTAGAATTAAACTCTGGACAAAGTGCACAACCCCCAAAATGAAAAGAAAATGTGCGTAACTTCTATAACTGTTAAAATATTTCAATGAAAATAGGAGATGCACAACTACATAATATATAGAAGATGTGCATAAAGTTTGAATGAAATATGTCCAGCGGTATTAGAAATAAACTTCGGACAAATTGCGTCTATGGACAAACGGACGGATGGACAGATGGACAAAGTGATTCCAGTATACCCCCCAAACTTCATTTGTGGGGGGTATAATTATAGGATTTTATAAATATATAATGGAAGGAAGTTTGACAGCCTTATTTTTGGTAGATCTGTACTGGATAGTGGGAAAGAAGAACATGGAAAGATATTTGTGGGTTTTGTGACACCTTGCCAATGCTGAAAGAACATGCATCTGGATCCCATCTGAACTTTTCTTTGGAGACTTTGGTAAAGGATATTCTTGGGTGCACTTTTAGTGTACATGATGCAGTTGAAGACTGTAGATATCTCCAGAAAGTATGAAGTACATCATTGATATCATAAAGCAGATGCACTGTCATGATCGTTTGCAGGATTGGACAAAACAAGATGGCAGACGACATTTCCAAACAAAGGTGGGCTCTTAAAACTCTTCATTTTACCGACTTATTAGACGACAAATTTATGAATTTAAAACACTGCCTGGCCAGGGAGGCATCATTAAGTTGATTGGTTGTTGGAATTCTTACTCATGTACACGTACAACTCTAAATTCATTGATCGAAGTTGACGATGTTGCCTCGATAGAATTCGAAGCGGGCGAAGATGTTTCTAATCATGTTTTCATGCATTTTAAGAAAGATACTTTAGGTAAAATAGACTCTGCACATATCTTTTGATGAAAACTTGAACCAGTGTATGCGATTTGTTCCTTAAATTGCCTTGGTTAGATATATATCTTGACTTGAACATTTGCTAATGTGCAGGATTGGACTATGGTCGTTTCCACGATAAACGTGCCGGATTGGACCTCAAATTTGGTTCAGGATTCTGATTATTGATTCCCTTTTTTTATAATTGATTGTTGGCCGAACATGAACCCATAAAAAACTAATCAACTAAGTATGCATTAATTAATACATTTGAAAAGGGAGAAGGTGTTCGATATTATTATCATGGATATTGCAATCAACTCAACAGTTTTGCAGTTTATAACTAATCTGAGATTCCTCTGACTCTTATCCCCGCTTTAATATTGTGATGTGTCGAGGAGCTAGTGTTGCTTTGCCTACCTTTTATTTCGTAGATCTAGATAGGAATTGGTTATCGGATGAGTATTTTTCAGATTAATAATGACTACTTTGACGCCGATTGGAATTTTGTGTATTTGTGTGCTGACGACATGTGTAAAGAACTCGAATGGCGAGGAGGCCACCAAAGTCATAGTGATGCTTCATTTGTCAGTGTTAGAGCTTTTTACATGGCAATAGCACCGAATCAGTTGTAATTAACGTGTAGAATAATCATCCAATATCTGAATCCTCGCACCTTGGATGGCAGATCCGCGAAATAAAATTGTAAAAGGTAGGTAATACAGTGACACCAGTTGGTGTCGCTGAATTCCCACTTTTCAATATGTAGTCTGCTCCGACTCTTCCCCACAAATGTCTCGATATAAAAGCGGGGGTAAGAGTCGGAGGAGCATCAGATTAGTTGATAACTTCATATATATCTCTACCCAGGGAAAGTCAAGTCAGACATCTGAAAACTTTTGGGTTTCTTAAAACTAATTTAAAAGCCAATCTGGATGTCATGGTAGAAACAAACATCCTCATTAATAGGCTAATAGATATGTGTATGTTGTAAATGTCCATAAAGCTAAAAAGAAATAACCCCTAAAAATAATAAAAATTGATTTATTAACTACATGAAAATGCCGATTATATCGATCATTGATCGATACAACTCTACTAATTTTGACCGACTATCGATTATGAAATTTTTCCGATTATTCAACACTACCAACCCCAATAGTTCAATCTGTATTGTGTCTACAAAGTTTTCCTATTAACTGATACTACGACCTTGACCTTTGATCTTGAAAAACAATAGGCATCTTCCACTCATCATGGTGATTAAATGTACCAGGTTGTAAGATCCTAACCCTAATAGTTTGGTCTGTATTCTGCCTACAAGGTTTTTCCTATTATCTGATACTATGACCTTGACCTTGAAAAACAATAAGCATCTTCCTCTCATCATGGTGATCAAATGTACCTAATTGTAAGATCCTGGAGCTTACGGTTCATTTTGCATTTTGCCTACAAGGTCCAGACAGACGGATGATGCTATACAATAATCTATGATGGGCGTATAAAAACGATACTCTGAAATGATGACATCTACAGTATATGGATAACTTCAATGTTACAAGTTCACTCACCGTGAAATGATGACATCTACAGTTAATGGTTAACTTCAATGTTACAAGTTCACTCACCGTGAAATGATATCTACAGTTAATGGTTAACTTCAATGTTACATGTTCACTCACCGTGAAATGATGATATCTACAGTTAATGGTTAACTTCAATGTTACATGTTCACTCACCCTTCTTCAGGGAATTTAGAACCTCTATTCCACTCTCTCCAGCTGACTGGCAAGCAGACACCAACTCTACAATGCATTTTTCAAAAATATTTTAATAGGCACCATCGTTCATCTGAAAAATAGCTAGAAGTATCACTAACCTCTATGGAATGCCAAATTTAAATAAATGCAAATAATGAGATATATCATAATTATAATTTGAAGATATCATTAATTCAATCATTGCAGGCAATAATTGATTTGATGTGCACATCAATTGAACTATTTCGGGCAATAATTGAATTGATGCATGCATCAAATTAATTATTGCTTTCATTAATTGAATTGATGCATGCTAAATTATTGCTCTCACCCATTAAAATGATGCACTCATCCATGTGGTGCAATTATTGCTTACAAAATTTAATTTGGAACTCTGTATAAATGATTTAATGATCTCTTTAATTCAATTGATGAATTATTTACAACAGATTTGTATATGGAATTAATGTGAACACCGGTTCTTTTAAGAGAGAAACAATTCAATAAAAGAAATCATTAATTTAATTGTGAAATAATATGTTGAATTGAAGATATCACTTACTAAATACTTTCTCTCTCTAAAGGAATTATTGCAAACATCAGTTGAATTAATGATATCAATTGAAGGGGGCAATAATTCAATTATTGTGCACATTAATTGAAATATTGCATGCAATAATTCAATTGAAGAGAACAATAATTAAATTATTGCATGCATCAATTAAACAAGAGGTCCATGGACCACATTGCTCACCTGAGCAGCAGTCCCTAGCAATAAACAAGCATGAGCAAAAATATCATTAACAAGCAGCGTGGTAATGCATATTTAGGGAAAGCAGAAAGGGATGTACCAAAATTGTGAATTTTGCGACCATAGGATTCTGACTCCGTAGAAAATCGAGCTGTAGACCTATGTTTTGTTGCAGTTTTCGGAGATAATAGGCAATAAATGCAATCATGCCATACATGGTTTTTTAGTTGAATGATTGTACAAGAGAACGGTAGCAAGTACATTTACATAGAATATTCCCTGGAAGCTCAAAAGGCCGACATTCTCAGGGGTGCCATTCGGTGTCATTTGAAGCTAGGTACCTTGTGTTATTATTAGTATACAGAGGTCGTAAGTTATTTACAGAAACAAGTGCCTGTGCTCAAGGATGTGTAAGAGAAAATAAATACGAACTGACAGATAATTTTTATTCACTTGAGAAATTTCTGTTGAAGGATTTTAATGAAGACTCACAGTAGTGTCCTGACATGGACGTAATTTTTCTAGCCTCAGAACCAGTCTCACTCATGCCAAGTCATAGCTGTTGCCTGGAAAGTCATTGTATGAATTTGCCTTGTTGCACAAGTTGAAGTTTTAGGCCTAGTTCAAGTAGTTGTAGACAGTATTTAAAATGAAACAACTGAACGGTATGTTTAATGTTTCTGTTTTATTAATTGATGAAATTCTTGTCTGTTTACAAAATAAACTCTGTATAAATATTCTGCGAGGTTTTCAAAAATTTTTGTTTCTGTTACGATGTCATTGTAGTGGCGGATCCAGAATTTCTGAAAGGAATGGGGGGGGGGGGGGGGGGGGCATGTGAAAGTAGAGTATTAGCCAAAATACTCAGAGCCATTTTGGGTGCTAATCTGGACTTTTACTAGCACTATTTCTATTTTTTAAATTTGTGGCAAAAAGGGGGAGTGCCTCTAAATCCCCCACTGCATTGCATAAGCATGAACCCAGGTGAAAGTACCTGACTTTTTGAAGTATAGTGATTGTATTCATATGCAAGAAAAGACTGATCACATGACCAACTTCATGTTATATAAAATTGAATGTCAATTTCATTCATATTGTCCTATAAGGAAATACACTGGCAATATGAATGTAAATACTGCCATTTCTAGTCTTTCTCCTGTGTCTATTTGTCTCTGTTGTCCTTGTCTACCCTCTGTTGCTACAATTTTTATCTTACCTTCAGCTGCATCCAGTTGAGCTGAATGTGAGGTGGCTATCCCATGAATCACACAGTCACCCATCTGGTTGCTGAGTCCTATGATGGTCTTCAGCAGTCCTTCCAGATCTGATAAATCACAATTAAAAGTTTGTTTATACATGTATAATTTTGACTTTTCAAAAATATTTTCTATTTCATATAGGCTTAAGGTACCAATTTTTAAAAACACTATTATGCAAGTACATGTACAGCCAAAGGGTACCCCAAAATTAAAAAATAAAAGAGTTGTATGGGAAAGAAAAAGTACCCGCCTGCAGGTAATTTTTTTTGTAAAGTGCAGTTCCAAAAAGGGTCTAATTTCGGGTACCTTTTGGGTACATTCTGGGTACATTCCAGGTACTATTTACCCCAAAAGTACCCAAAAGGTACCCCAAAAGTAAAGAACAAAAAGTTGTATGGGAAAGAAAAATGTACCCGAAAAAGTACCCGCATAAAGGGTATAGTTTTGGGTACATTCCGGGTACCTTTAGGTACATTCCGGGTACTTTTCACTGTACCCAATGTGTACCCCAAAAGTACCCAAAGAGTACCCCAAAAGTACTCAAATTGTACCGGAAAAATACCCCAAAGTGTACTCGAATAAGGTACCCGAAATGTACCTATTTTCTGTAAGAGACAGCCAAACCTAATTAAGAAATCTTCCAGTAAAGAAAGGAATCAAAGTACTTAAAGTTCTGAAACGAGGTAAAGACCAATTCAAAATGTCTCAAAAATAAAAATGCTAAACTTATGTACTTTATACATGTACTTTATATCTTGAGTGAATTACATGATATTCAAGTTTACCAAGCAATTTATTATTTTAATAAGGCTATGTTTAAAATGTTCACAAAGATACACATTATTTTGTAATATACATGTACATGTATTGAATTTGAAATGGTTACACCAGTGATTGGGAAGGCCAAGCGCCATAGTCCCATTCAGGTGAAAATTGGCACATTAAATTATCTAACCCATGCGCCAAAGTGCGCATTCATTATCGATTGTAACTTACATTTTTTTCTCTAGAAGTGAATTGGGTATGACTTACTTATTTTTTGTACTTTCATTTTTAATTCCTATGTATTCTGATACACCGAATCTCATTGGTTGAAGCAATACAAATCAAAATATATAACCAATAAACTATTTCGTCTTGCATCTCATCACATCTTCTCATGCTTTAGCGTTTAAGCTTCGGAAGTCTAAGGACATATAGAAACGACAGAAAGTGACCAAAAAAAACAAATAATGAAAAACAACAACGAGAGACCGTCTTCAAATACCAATACCGATAAAAGCAATGATACCGTTGAGAAGGGGACATTGAAACAAAGGACGGTGGAAAAGATCGTGGTCATGGGTTCAGAGTTTCAATTAAAACAATAATGTTCCACTGCTCATTTGCTATTTATTGAAAATAGCCATTCAAAACATGTTGATGGCCCATTAAATCTGAAAATGGCCCATTGAAAACTTGATTCATGGGGTCAAAGTCCCATAGGCCATTTTGGCCTTCCCAATCACTGTTACACACATTAATTTCTAAGTGAATAAATGTCTATTTTTGTCACATAACTTATGAACAAAAAAAAGAATCAATGAGGTTCAAATAAGTTGAAATAACAAACCAATGCATTGTCTAATCACTTCACCTATGTGAAATAAAATGTTAGCAGACATTCCCTTACCAAAATGTAAAGTTTGCTGCAATTTGCCGCAAGTTTGCGGCAAACAAATCAGTGTGCCAGAGCTGTTTGCCAGAAGTGTGCAGCTAATGCCGCTAGCTGCATACAGTGTGCCACTAGCAGCACACAGTGTGCCACTAGTGGCACAGTGTGCCAGAAGTGCACCACAACTTTTCCTAAATGAAACAGTGTGCCATAAATGCACCACAACGTTTTCTTTGGTATTCAGAATCAAAACTGTGTGCCAGAAGTGCACCACAACTTTTTCTTTGGTATTCAGAATCGTGTGCCAGAAGTTCACGACTTTTTTCTTAAAATTTTAGAACTGAAACAGCAAGGGCACCAAAGTTCACGACTTTTCTTGAATATTTAGAATAAAAGAGCCATTTCAATATATCCATCACAACATTTTCTATAATAGAACATATGCAACATTTCTTGCGTACCCCTTCCAACTTCTTGTCTTAATGGGAATTAGCGGTCATTTTGTCACCAAATATTGAATTCAATTAAAGTTGCCCTATAATAGATATTATATATTAAAGTAATAATTACCCTTGTATTTAATTATTTCAAACACCTTTTAACCTCTTGAAAATGAATATGTGATTTTGGTGATTGAATATTATTGTCTTGCAAGACAGTATAATTATTCTCTAGTTACCTCTGCATGCTGTCAGCAAAATGTAAATGCTGTTTTTGTTTTTATTTGAGAAATTATTTGATTTGGGTGCAGTGAATACTTCTTCCGTATATATTTCTTTACATTAAAAGCGGTTATCTAACGTAGTTTTATTAGGGTTAATTCTCTTGTTTTTGTACATAATAAAAAATAAATGTTCTTATTAGTCATCAATATGTATTTCAATATCATCGAGAGATTTTGAGGGGAAAAAAATGATTGCCATCACTTTCACAGCTAATGCCCCTTTAAAATAAGATGTAAGTGCACATGCAGGTATCTGAATTTTAATCTAATTAGAAGAAAAAAAGTGAAGAAAAAATTTCTATATCTAAATAAATGAAGAGAGAGAGAGAGAGAGAGAGAGAGAGAGAGAGAGAGAGAGAGAGAGAGAGTTTCTTTTCTTTTCTTTATTTACATGTATATCTGTTGATTACAATTCAGATACTGGGTTTGTGAGTTGAAATTAATCAAATGAGAGTGGTAAAAATTCACCTTTATATCGTATAATTTACATATCAGGATTTTATCCAGATACGTTATTCTGGTTTGTGGAATGCTAATTGATACTAAGTTAGAATAATCTAAGCTGTATACCAAAGTAAGTCTTCATGGGGCTTTACGGCTCTATGCATCGCAAATAGATCGGGTTCAATGCGTCGGGTGTGGGATTCACTCAATATTATATGCTGAGCGCGAAAGTTGATATCAACAGACGCCATGATGTTATACCAGTAAACAACATCTTGAAAATGAATAGAGAACAGGAGTTGATGCAGATATTCTGAGGAGAATCTTCCAGTCATTGAGTAAGTGATTTACTGTGTATCTTATAGTTATAAACTCTCTAATATATTGTTCAAAACGAAACTGACCATCGCTCATTGTATGTTGTTATGTCAAATCTTGCAAGTCAGTGTTTACGTTCATAAATTTACATGCTTCATTCAATTCTTTGAAATTATGTGGAATTGATTTTTTTAAAATTTCCTTTGTACGAGATTAGACTCCTTCTAGTTGCATTATCGTAGCCATCGTGGATTTTTTTCCTTATACATTTGGACAGGACCATATAGGCATTTAAAAAAAATGGAGAGAGCACAGGGGCTCGTCACGAAATTTTTGTCTTAATAAAATTTGACATGGTCTATTCTATATTTACACAAGGGAGGAATCCGGAATCCCAAAATTCGCTAAACTAAAATTTTCATTCGTCTCCTTTTTATATTTCAAGGACGTTCAATATTACGACCCCGGTCTCGATCGATCGAGGAAAGATCATAGTTTGTAAAAATACCTAATATATGTTTGCACCGGCAATAGATATCAAGAAGCAATGCGTTTTCTGTCGTTTACGAACCACAGGAACTTTTCCTCAATCACCCAAAATAGAAAACACGTTCTTATTGGTCAATTCATATTGTACACCAAACCCGATCTCAAAGGCCTCTCGATCACCTGAGTATCATATCCCATACATAGACCATGTATTTAGCTTTTCTCACACATTTGAGAGCAGAGAACATTTTTAAAGATTATTTCTTAATAAAAAAAAATTCCCTGTGCCTGCAACACCGGCGATCAAAACATTATGACCTGATAGTACAGCATAAGAGCGTATTGAATTGACCAATGAGAACGCGTCTCTATTTTGGGTGATTGAGGAAAAGTTCCTGTGGTTAAAAAACGACAGAAAATGCATTGGTTCTTCATATTTATTGCCGGTGCAAACAGATGTTAGGTATTTTTACAAACTATGATCTTTCCTCGATCGATCGAGATAGGGCTTCTTAGATTTAACGTCCTTGAAATATAAAAAGGAGACGAATGAAAATTTGAGTTAGCGATTTTTGGGATTCTGGATTCCTCCCTTGTGTAAATATAGAATAGAGAGGGTCAATTCGTGACGAGCCCCTGTGGAGAGAGGGGAAAAGGCCGAAAAACAAACAAATAATTAGGCCTATTTCAGTAATAATTATGCTATTTTTTGTTTACTTTCTACTCGGGTTATATTTGCAAAACTGAATAGTTTATTCAGTAAATGGTGTTTTTTAATGAAAGGTTGATTATTTTTTTTATTCAAATGCTTATGATTTGAACCCAGATGTCCAGTTAGAAAAGTTAAACTGCACTATGATCAGGGATGTGACCTCCAGAATCTCAATTTTGTCACTCCATCAATACATATACGTTATTAAAATGGATTGAAGATCTTGTCTTGGCAATAAAGTTAATTTGTACGTAAAGTCTGGTTAGCATGATATTAACAGTTGTACATCAAATATTGCATTTATTAGCCCAATGGGCTATAACGCAACATTGATTATTGCTCGGCTTTGAAAATCGGTGGCCCCAGGTGTCGGTAATTACAGACCCTGAAACGTGCTACTACACCAGTTGCACGGTACGGTTCGGTACGCTTTATGAACGGTACGGTTCGTTTTCTGAACGGTACGGTTCGTTTCTTGAATGGTACGGTTCGTTTCTTGCACGGTACGGTACGCTTCTTGAACGGTACGGTTCGCTTCTTGCACGGTACGGTTTGCTAAAAATAGCTGCACGCTTTGTGAACGGTTTGCACGTTTTATTAATGAGGTGGGCGTGGCCTGAACGCTTTGACTTCGTATAAATTGTACGTTTCGATAGTTTGTTTTCACTCGATCGGTCTTATTCGGCTCTTTGATTATCGGCTGCAGGATTTGTGGTTGTGTTAGAATGTGCACATGGGGAAATGAGACGTTATTTTTGATTGCTTCGATGGAATAATTCCATATTGATAATGTACATAAAAGTTATGAATAAAAGTTTTTAGAATTTGCTTAAGTCTAAGTCTTAATGGTTGTTATTACGTTTCAATTTGTTTTTCATTTCTCATCAGACATTTATTAATTTACGATTTTATAAAAAGTTGTTACATGAACTGCTCCCCGACATGGGCGTGCGTAAGTGTAAAATCAAAGCGTATTAAGTTTCCGGATATAAATTACAGTGCCTAAATTGGAAAAGTTTTTAAGAAGAAGTGAATTTTGTTTTGAATACACTAAAGTCGCAAATGACACAATGATTATTTTCTGCACTTCACATTTATTGTGATTTATCATCGGCATTATGAAAGATCCAGGATATCTGCACGTGAAGTTTGTACGTCCTTTTTTGTCAGCATTCAGTCATTCATAATTAATAGAATACCCAGCGATAGTCTACGACCTCCTTTCCCATCAGGCGCCATTGTGAAAATAATATACTGTGGCTGAAAAAGTGGGTCACGTGACATAAATTGCACGCTTTCTGCACGGTACGGTATGCTTTCGGGCTTTTGGGGGCGGGGTTTGCATAATATTATCCTGCACGCTTTCTGCACGGTACGGTACGCTTTTTGAACGATACGGTTCGTTTCTTGAACGGGACGGTACGTTTCTTGAACGGTACGGTTCGGTTTTTGCACGGTACGGTACGTTTCTTGAACGGTACGGTTCGTTTTTTGCACGGAACGGTTCGGTTCGTTTTTAAGGTGTAGTAGCACGTTTCAGGGTCTGTACATGTACACACCCCTGAATGATTCCTCCTATGTTAGACGCCTTGCAAACTTGTATATAGGACGGCCAATGGTATCTCATAATTATTTACAATTTTATATCTTTTTCAGAATATATTTCATGATAGTCGTGCAGATACAGAAGTTGTGATGGTGTGTTGATAGGCTGTCTTCAACTTGCCATATCTAAGAGTTCCAACATGCAGGCCTGGATTAATGTGTATAAATCATTAATGAAGTTACTTATTGTTATTTAAGTTATTAAATATAGTTTATATAAGTTGATTCTGTATCATAGCTATCGGATCTATATTTAGAATATGGCAGATCTCGTGTATCACGTGATCAAATAGACCAATCAGTATTAAGCTGTATAGCATCACTGCATCAGTTTTGAAGTTCTTCTGTGGCTAAACAAATTTCTTAGATTCCTTCGGAATATTATTCAAGGATTTATCACTTGTGCATATTTATTTGTGTTCATTGAACTTACGGTATATACACCAAACTGCGAATTTGAACCTCGACATGTGAATGTGAGCGTGGGTGTTGATACGGACACGCTCTATTTGCAGTTTCCTTCAGATTCTAGGATATTGTTTCTGTTTATATCGCTAATATTCAGTGTAACATTACTGTGATTAGTACCTTCGTTACAGTTAAACTTCGAATGTGAACAGTGACAGGCTAATGTGCGCATGCTTTGTTTAAATTGTCACGCTCCAGTTACCGAGTTTATTACAATCTTTATGTGATTACTGTGACTAAGCTACGCGTCATATCTTCTAAAATGCCAGGAAGGAAACGAAAACAAAACGCTACAACAGCGCCAGTTAGGCAGAGACAAGTCAGACCCCGTCACGAAAACAATTCGCGATGGAATTTGAACGAGCCTGAAAATTGGTCTACTTCAGAATTGTTTAATAAACTGAGAGAAGCCAATATAATCTTGCCATCAAATTTGAAGAAAGCTCAACTCGTGCAAATATTTAAGGACAATGTTCTGAATAAAGACAGAAGTGACTCAACGGACGATTCAAGGGAAATTCAGGTTCAGGACCGAGAGGTAAATGTTCAATATGGCGAATTGAATTTACTTCCGGCATCTTCAATTAACAATCCCGAGAACGAGGCTGGGCGGATGTCAACAAATGATCCATTCCTTAGGCACCAAGACGAGGCTGGGCGGAAGCAGGTAGACCTGTCAAATGCTGTCCAAAACATACAACGATCAGTTGAGCATCTCGCAAATGAGATTAGCACACTCAAGCGCCGCGGCGTTTCCAACCAGGACAATGAGCCCTCAGGATCAGGAAATTTCACAATTGACGCACCTACGCCAAGAATATCTTCCGACTCCGTCCCTCATATAGAAACGGTATCGTCAAATCTGCGAAACCAGATCATGCAAGGTAAGGATGTCAACTTGGCTCTACTTCTTATGCCTCACGAAATTGAGGAGAATAGTCTACATGACAGCGATGGGCGCTTCATCGTAATTAAAAACAACACTGACCCCAGATTACAAAGAAATCTGACTTTAAGCGAGTTTATAGTGGCATTCACTAAGTATCGGAACATCCTATGCGAATTCTTTCCAGAGAGAAGGTCCGAGTTAGATGCATACTTAAGGGATATCATTGAAATGGCATCCACCACTAAGGGGTCGGCTTTTTACGATTACCACAAAGCATTTTCAGCAAGGGCCAGTACACTTCTACAACAGAGAAACATCAGAATTGATTGGGCTATTAGAGACACAAAACTATTTACAACCATATTTGCCGGACAGACTATTAATCGTTGTGAAATGTGCAATAGTGTCACACATTCGTCCCACTTCTGCCCCAGAATTAAACACAACACCTTGCAATCCCAGTCAAGCGCATCACAACAAAATCCGCAAACATCTAGTCTGTGTGATGTTCAGGGCAGGCCTAGGATTAAACATAAGGGCAAAGAAATTTGCAACAATTTTAACAGTGTGACAGGGTGTCAGAGGAAAGCGTGCAACTTAGTCCACATATGTTCAGAATGCAAATTCAACAACCACGCAGCACCCACGTGCAACAAACTGAAAGCCAAGCAAAGTATCACCAGTGAAAAGGCGTGACTATTAGATGACAAATCCCACTCAGGAAATATTGTTTCAGATTTTAAGGTTAACACCCCAATTAATATTGGAATTCTTCAAAAGGAACTATTAGATCATCCCGACCAATGTTTTGTTCAAAATTTTATTGAAGGATTAAAAAATGGTTTCGATACTGGAATTTCAGAATTACCCCAAACCTCCTTTGAAAGTAGAAATAATCTTTCTGCGCGCGAAAAACCAGAAGTAGTGGATTCCCTAATCGAACAGGAACTTTCAAAGGGTTTTTTAAGTGGGCCGTTTGACAAACCTCCGTATAAGATATACCGTATAAGTCCTATTGGGATAGCGGTAGGGAAATATTCCAAGAAAAATAGACTGATTGTTGATTTGTCTGCTCCGCATAACTCCGAATCCGACTCGAGTATCAACAGTCTGATCAACAAAGATGAATACTCTTTGCAATATGTACATATAGATGATGCTATAAGTATATTAAAATCGTTGGGAGTCAACTCTTGCATGTGTAAAACGGACATTGTGGATGCTTTCAAGCTGATTCCCATTTCTCCGGAAGTGCAACCTTTTTATGGTGTTAAATGGAGAAACAAATACTACTTCTACAAGCGATTAGTGTTTGGGTGCCGAAGTAGCCCAAAAATTTTTGATATGTTGTCGCAAGTTGTGTGTTGGATCTTACAAAACAACTATAACATCAAACATATCTTGCATTTGCTTGATGATTTTCTAACTATTGATATTCCGGGTGATGAAGGTCTTCGAAGCATGGCCATACTGACTATGGTGTTTAGAAGGTTAGGTATTCCGATATCTGAAAAGAAAACTATGGGTCCTTGTACTGTTTTGGAGTATTTAGGCATAATACTGGACTCAGAAAAAATGGAGGCTAGAATTCCAGTTGAGAAGATAAATCGTATTTTCTCTCTTATAGAAGAACTTAAAGTAAAACGCTCGTGTACTAAGAGAAAACTGCTAAGCGTCTTGGGCCATTTCAATTTTGCAGCTCGTATTATTCCAGCAGGAAGGTCTTTTATTTCTTATTTACTAACGTTAGCGCACTCGGTCCCCGAATTGCATTATCATGTGAACCTAACCAAAGAATGTAGACTTGACCTTGCTATGTGGGAAACTTTTCTCAAACAGTGGAATGGGAGATCTTTCTTCTTAGAAGACAATATGACTTTTGCTTCGGACATTTCATTGTATACTGATGCTTCTTCCAAGCACGGTTTTGGTGGATATTACCACGGAAAATGGTTCCAAGGGAAATGGCCAGTCGAGATTCAGACCTTAGGAAGTGATTCATTATCAATGGCGTTACTAGAATTATATCCGATAGTGGTGGCAGTGGTTATATGGGGTCACGAGTGGACTGGCAAACGAATTAAGTTTTGTTGTGACAACCTCGCGACCGTCCAAATTATTAACAAACGCAGGTCAAAGTCACCCATGATCATGAAATTGCTTCGAAAGCTAACATGGAAATCGGCATGCGATAATTTTATCATAACCTCCGTCCATGTCCCAGGAAAGAAAAACATTATAGCAGATTCTTTATCTCGTTTCCAGGTGACCAAATTCCGACAGGCTGCCCCTCAAGCAGAAAAGAACCCAGTTATGATTCCTGCAATGCAAGAACTCGTACTATATTAGAGGAAGAAGCTGAAAGATTGTGTGAAAATTCTTTGAGTGAAAGCACAAAAAGCACATACAGACATGGTTATAAGATCTTTTGTCAATTTCTATCATCTATTGGAATAGCAGCAACCGACTACAAGCCAACACCCATTTCAGAACAAACTCTCATCCTATTTGTCACCCACTGCAACAAGGCATTAGGACTTGGATACAGCACTATCAAACTATATTTGGCTGCAGTTAGATTTTATTATGTCAAGGCAGGCATCCACAACCCAATGTCCTCTTCCTATATAGACTGCTGCGCAAAACTTCATATGGTTTTACGAGGGATTAAGAAACACAATCATCAAAAAGAGAGACGAAGACCAATTACATACAAAATTTTACTTCAAATTCATACCATCTTGCAAAGAGGAATGTATGGAAAATTTCTTGATTCTATGTTGAAGGCAGCATTTTCTCTGGCCTTCTTTGCGTTCCTTAGGTGTGGTGAATTCACAGTTAAAAATTTTAAACAAAACAACATTTTAAATATGGAAGATGTGATCAAGGACAGTGATGATAAGGGATTTACGCTTAAATTGAAGAGTTCCAAAACCGATCCATTCCGTAAAGGAATCCAAATTCGTGTATTCAAATCTGGCCAAGCTGTATGTCCATTTACATGTATGAACAAATATCTCGAAATGCGTAAAATTTGGAACAATGGATACAGATCATCAGCTTTATTCATTGACGATAGTGGCAACCCGTTAACAAGAAATTTCTTGGTGAACAAATTAAAATGTATCCTTCAAATGTTAGGTTACAATGACGAGCAGTACAATGGGCATTCCTTCAGGATTGGGGCAGCAACATCTGCTGCAGAAGGCCAAGTGCAGGACCATATGATTAAAACACTAGGACGGTGGAGTTCAGATTGTTATAATAGATATGTAAGAACTGATGATGACACTCTATCGCGAGCGCAACGAGCTATGTGCCACAACTGATGTTCTATAACTGTGATAGTACCAGTGAAAAAATTCGGAGACAGTGATCAAATGACATTTCATTCGTGTGTTTGCTATGTACGGATATATGATAATAATGTGACGCTTGTACCAGCTGTATATAATGTATGCTTCATCTTAAACCTTTAGACTAGTTGAAGCGCAAGTTGCGCTTTATGATGTACATATGTTATCTTTGTTTTGTACACAGTAACGATGTAGTTTTTATTAGAATAGTTAGTTTCACGTTTTTTTATCAGATTAAGGTGGAGGTTTAGCAACGATATATTACTTCCTTTTGGGGCTCTCAGCTATTCCCAGTAGGTGCAGGCTTAACTGGCAATATCTTCGTTTGGGCATAACACATTGAAACAATTTCAATGTTCTACCCCAAAAGAAATAGTTTAGGAAACACAAACCATCAGCATTTTACACATGCATGTTTACATAGCTATAATGACCATTTACATATTACTGGGCCATCGGCCACTTAAATATTACAGGGCCATCGGCCACTTACATATTACAGGGCCATCGGCCACTTATACTCAAGGCCATCGGCCTCTCACCATTACATGCATGGCCATCGGCTATGCTCTTAGCAAGCATTTCAGCTTAAGTTTTCAACTTGACTGATGTTGTTTTAATTTGAGATGTATGTTAGAGTTGATATCTATCTTGGATGTTAAAAATCATGCATGTGTTTTTGATGTATCTTGTTATTCTGTAATCCGCTGAGTAGTACCCAAAAGGCAAAGTTTGAATAAAATATAGTAACTTTTCATCTGTGTTATTTATATAAATTGTTATTTAAGTTATTAAATATAGTTTATATAAGTTGATTCTGTATCATAGCTATCGGATCTATATTTAGAATATGGCAGATCTCGTGTATCACGTGATCAAATAGACCAATCAGTATTAAGCTGTATAGCATCACTGCATCAGTTTTGAAGTTCTTCTGTGGCTAAACAAACCTCCATCCACCCCGCCACCACCTTAATCTGATCTTGGGTAAATTACTCAACAATTCATAGGGCATTACACATTGAAACAATCTCGGGCATAACACATTGAAACAATTTCAATGTTCTACCCCAAAAGAAATAGTTTAGGAAACACAAACCATCAGCATTTTACACATGCATGTTTACATAGCTATAATGACCATTTACATATTACTGGGCCATCGGCCACTTAAATATTACAGGGCCATCGGCCACTTACATATTACAGGGCCATCGGCCACTTATACTCAAGGCCATCGGCCTCTCACCATTACATGCATGGCCATCGGCTATGCTCTTAGCAAGCATTTCAGCTTAAGTTTTCAACTTGACTGATGTTGTTTTAATTTGAGATGTATGTTAGAGTTGATATCTATCTTGGATGTTAAAAATCATGCATGTGTTTTTGATGTATCTTGTTATTCTGTAATCCGCTGAGTAGTACCCAAAAGGCAAAGTTTGAATAAAATATAGTAACTTTTCATCTGTGTTATTTATATAAAGTGTTATTTAGTTTTAAAAAAAGAATGACATTTCAATTTATACACACTTGCCAAGTGAATCTGATGAGACTGCTACATGTATTTGTGAGTAAAGGCACTCTGTCTTAACCGAAAAACTATTTACAGTTTATCACAACAAATGGATGGGACAGTAGAGTTGTTGCAGACAATATGTGATTGTGATGACCAAGTACTGAACAAGTGGAAGATAAGAAGAAGGTCCAGAATTCAATCATGTTTTTGATTCTAAGGCGAAGACAGCATGGAGATAGTCCTATTATTCTCCCATTCATCTATGATGGAGAAACTTGTGTAAATGTTTACAGTGTTCTCCCTAATAAGTGCCCACAAGTCTATTAATTTATCAGAATATAAAGTCCTTCACAGTACTGACTTTAAAATTCATGTAGATTGTCTCCAGATTTTTCTGAGGAAAAGTGCATAGTTTACATGTGTGAATTTTGAATATATTTCATTCTTGTCTGCAAATTGTTGCCGAAACCTGTTATTGATGCACATGCACATAGTCATGTTATGCAAATGATAGACCTCCTTTTTAATTACATGTCCTTATTAAGATCATGTCAACTCCTTTGTCTTAATTGTATACACAATTCTAGCATTTATAGCATCATTTGTATAGCACTTGCTAGTTTAATAAGGATTTTATTTTTTAAAAACTTTTGTTTGGCATGATTGATCTAAAACAGCCAAAATTCACAAATCTATTTAAATCACAACCTGACCTTAGGTCAGAAAAGTGCTACAGTGGGTTGATATTTTTCTCTTGGATCTTGAAAGAAATCTTTATGCAGCAGTTTCCAAATAAAATGTACTCTCATGGGACTTCACCGAGAACTTTTTAACATTGCACAATGCAATATTTGTGGATTAGAAGCTGTTGCAGTTTCTTTAAGTTTTCTCTCACATCTTGTTATAATTATATTTTATATTTTTGGTCGGGTTGCACAATGTGCAAACAGTTTATAAAATGCTGAATGACTGGTGGGCAAGCGACAATAGCATCCCTGTAATAGTACCTACTTTGTGTAATCAACTCCTTTCACACCTCTCACTTGATGTTCCTCAAACTTTGTACAGTTGTTAGGGATACATTGAAGATGTGCGTGTACCTTTTTGAAAGTGATCAGACATTTTTTGAAAATTTTACATGTAGTTAAACTTCGTCATTTTTTAAGCATTTCTTTAATCGACAGTACCTATTTTGTGTAATCAACTCCTCGTATACCTCTAATTTGACATTCCTCAAACTGTGTACAGTTGTTATGAACACATTGAAGATGTGCATATGTGTTTTTGAAAGTGATCAGACATTTAAAAAAAAAATGTACATGTACATGTAGTTGAACTTAAGTCATTTTAAAGCATTTCTTGAATAGATGGTAACTATTTTGTGTAATCAAATCTTCATGCACCTCTAACTTGACATTCCTTAAACTTTGTACAGTTGTTATGAACACATTGAAGATGTGCATGTGTCTTTTTGAAAATGATTAGACTTTTTTTTTAAAATTACGTGTATAGTTGAACTTGGTAATTTTTTATGCATTTCTTGAATAGATGGTACCTATTTTGTGTGATCAACTCGTGCACATCTAAATTGATATTCCTCAAACTTTGTACAGTAGTTATGGACATATTGAAGATGTGCATGTGTCTTTTTGAAAGTGATCAGACTTTTTTCAAGAACCTGGTCATTTCTGTTTTTGAATCTCTTTTTTTTATATTAGTATTTTTGAATATCTTAATTACTTGATATGTCATTGTTCTTGAAATTATATTAATTGAATTGTTATTGTGTTTTTGTTTTGTAATATGACAGTTTATATAGGATCCCTTAATTTCGAGCAGACAGTGCCAGAAGTGTGCCACAAGTTTGCTACAAACTGTGTGCCAGAAGTGTGCAGCAAGAGTGTGCCGCAAGTTTGCTGCAAACTGTGTGCCAGAGGAAAAATTTGCATACGAAAAGTATACTTGCGGCAAATATGCCGCACACTGTGTGCCAGAATTGTGCAGCAAGTGTGTGCTGCAAACTTTGTTTGGGAGACTTAATCAAATGTCCCCAACAATATGTTCTTGGTGTTTGGGGACATAATAAGAAATGGAGCAAAAACAATATGTCGTCGACACTATGTGTTTGGGGGCATATCAATAATAATAAGAAGAAGAAACAAAGTAAAAACAAGATGTTCCCAAACTTTGGGGAAAAGTTAAGGAACATCAAAAGAAGAAAACTGACAAAAACAATATGTCTCCCCTTTGAAGGGGAGGCATAATAATTAAAAAATACCTGCAGAGTTTTCCATGTACACATTTTGGGCTGTATTGAGATTTTCAAGGGCTGACAGCACAGGTTCTGCTCTCAGCAACAAAAACTCTGAAAGTACAAAATACATTATTAAAAAGATAAAATATTATATGTTGAAACAATAGCTCTGCAAGATGGGGGATATCCCCTAACAACAAGTGTCTGCAAGATTTTTTTATGAAGTTCCGTCATGACCTTGACCTTTAACCTTGAAATCAATAGGGTTTCCCTAAAGATAAAACAAGAGCACCGCAAACAGTACATCATACGCCTGTTGGACAGTGATTACAAAATTTCAGTGCAATATCTGTATCCATAATGAGAAAAAGTCCAGGAAACTATTTGACCTACTTTAGCCCTAAAGTAGGTCACAATGCACCAATTAAGCTGAAATGCAATTCTGTGTTTCTCCAAGAGGAAGGTTGTGACTACATTTCAAGGCAATACCTGTATCCATAACAAGAGAATCTGGAAAACTGTTTGATCTACTTTCAGCCCAAAAGTAGGTCATGGTGCACCAATCCAGCTGAAATGCAAACTCACTTTAACACTTCTTGAGGGAGAAACTGTGACAAAATTTCAACACAGTACATGCATCCGTTATGGAAAAAAGTCCGGAAAACATCACCTCGGACGGACACATGGACAGACGGACCAATCCAGCTGAAATACAAACTGAACTTGTATTCCTCCGAGAGGAAGCTTGTGGCTAAATTTCAGGGGAATATCTGTATCTGTAATGAAAAGAAGTCCGGAAAACTGCTTGACATATTTTAAGCCCTAAAAAGGTCACAGTGCACCAATCCAGCTGAAATGAATATCCACTCTTACACTTCTTGAGGGAGAAATTTTGACAAAATTTCAATGCTGCACATGTGTCCATTATAGAAAAAAGTCCAGAAAACACGACCTCAGATGGATGGACAGCACCATAACATACTACGTCCCGACTGATGATGGGCGATCATTCGAGCAAGTAGTGTGGCCTGTAGAATGATAGCTTTTTCTTTTAAGTCACGGAGTGACCTTGAACTTATCAATCAGGTTTTTTGATACCAAACCACAAGTGAAGTATCAAATCAATTGGAACAAAAAATGTGGCCTGTACAGTGTCTACAAACTCAGCATTACATACACACTTGCACACCTACTCACCCAGACTTGAATGGTCCTGTTACTATAATATTCCCTTTTGCAATAAATTGCTTGCAGATATTAATCTAATTACAACAAGAAATGTTTGTAAAACATACATGCCTCCCGTGGTGCGAAATTGAAAAGGGTTAAACACATGCATCATTTAATTTATGGTAGTACCAAAACAATTCATGACAAGATATTTAGTGGACAATATCGTCCAATGTCCAGAGTGGATCGACCCTTGACCTTTTGACCACATGTCCTCAAAATCAATAGGGGTCATGATCACTCCTTAGGATGTATCAGTGTACCAAATTTGGTGTCAATCAAGCAAATGATTCTTAAAATACAGGAGACAATATATTACTATGTCCAGTTTGACCCTTGACCATTTGAACCAAAAATTAATATGGGTCATCCACTCCTTACGATGTACCAGTGTTCCAAGTTTGATGTCTGTCAAGCAAAGGGCTTTTAAGATATTGAGGACAGTATATTTCTATGTCCAGTCTGACCCTTGACCTATGACCCTGTGACTAAAATCAATAGGGGTCATCAACTCCTTAGGATGTACCAGTGAACAAAGTTTGATGCCTGCCAAGAAAAAGGTTCTCAAGATATTGAGCAGACAGTATCTTCCTATGTCCAGAGTGGATTGACCCTTGACCTTTTGACCTGAAAATCAATAGGGGTCCTCTTCTACTCATAACCAACCCATATAAAAAATATCATTACAATCAAGTGAATGGTTCTCAAGATATTGAGTGGACAACATGTGGTCTACCGACTGACATACTACAGGGCAAAGCAATATGCCGCTCTTCTTTAAAGGGGGCATAAAAATATTAAAGATTAGCTTGTTTATTCATTGCCTACCTGCATTGCATTTTACTGTAATATGTGCTGGATTTTCCACCAGTAGCATGGCATCAACTATGAATTGTCTTCCCTCTTTCAACGCACTATCTGAGATTTAGAAAGAAATTGTAAATAAAATAAACCTATTATCCTGATTAATGGGGGAAAAGAAAACATAGCACAGTTAATAATTAATCTATTTGATAACAAGATATGATTATAATCTACCGATTATAAAGTCTCCCAAACGAAGCACTGACTGTATAAATGTGGCTTTTTCTGAGTACAACTATTTTCCTCCCTTGACAAAATCCATGCCAATTTTAACTTCATTTGACAAATCTAGATTATAAAAACTTTGATTTTGAATTATTTTTTTTTAAATCCCCTTTTTTCCTTCAGTAAAACTGGTGTCACTTGATCTTGATCCTAGTTTGTAGGTCCCAACATCCTCTCATCATTTTTTATGATCCCTGGTCTCTATCAGTCCCGGTTCTAAAGTTATACGTCAAGCTGTTATAATCAAGGTCACTGGAGATAATAGTTTGTAAGTCACTACATCCTTCTATCATTTCTGAAGATTCAATGTCTCTATCACTCCCGGTTCTAAAGTTATACAAGATTTATGTTCAAGGTCAGAGGTGAAGGTCACTGGAGTCACTTGACCTTGATACCAATTTGTTAGATCTCATCATCCTTTTATTATTCTGAAGGTCCCATCTCTTTATCAGACCTAGTTCATACCAAGCTTATGATCTAAGATCAGTTCTGAGGCAAAGGTCACTGGAGTCACTTGACCTTGATACTAGTTTGTAGATTTTATCACCCTCTTATCATTTCCGAAGGTTCCATATCTCTATCAGACCCAACTTTAAGTTAACACCCCCAAATTGTTAGCCATCTGTCAATCAAACATTGAACAATAGATCTCAGGTGGAGTGACATCTGCAGCTAGCACTACTCCAGAGAGGTATTTTGATAACAATAACAGCCAGTACCTTCAGACATTCTTTAGATCTTGAGGAAGCCCTGTATTCTAGAGTTTTGATAGCATTGACTTGTCCACAACTACTATTTACTCCGAATTCAATTGTTTTTAAGAAGACCCCTGAAATACGCAATTTTAATATAATTGTAACCCCCCCCCCCCCTCTATATACATGTATTATAAATTAAACAATCAGAAATCAAACAATAATTTGCCCATTAATTTCTAAAACTTGTAATTTATATTATCAATTTATGATAGTTCTATATTTATGAAAGAAATTATTCATTGAGCCAATGACTGAGAGTAAAAGAGAGAAAGAGGGGGTGGTGTAGACTATGTGTCATCTAGCCATAGGGATACAACCATTATACAAACACTATGATGACAGAAACACTGCAGACAGCCCTGAGACCCTTCCTGTGTACATCAAAAGTATACACAGCACCCTGATCTCTTGGCAAGGTAAATTCCAGGTAAATAACAATGACCATAGATGAGTTCTGCCCACATCCAGTGATCCGTGAAGAAACTGTACGGTATTATTTTTGGGTCTTTAAGTAATACCAAGTTTATTTTCTAAGGTCAGAGGTCAAGGTCACTGGAGTCACTTGACCTTGATACTCGTTTGTAGGTCCTGTTATCCTCTTGCCATTTCTGAAGATCCTATGTCACTATTAGTCCTGGTTTTAAAGTTACACCAGTTTTTATGTTCATGGTCAGAGGGTCAAGGTCATTTGATCTTGATACTAATTAGTAGGTCCTGTCATTCTTTTTTCATTTCTGAAGCCCCAAGACTCTGTCTATCCTATTTACCAAGCTATATCTGTTGAATTTGGAATTAATTTCCCCCCATAGAGTTCTATGTTAAACGCCACCCGAATTGCCCCCCCCCCCCCCCCCCCCCCCCCCCCCGAATCTTAACCCTCTCCCTCTTCAATCTGAAAACAAAAACATTTCTGCACATCTAGATACATTGGCCTATCAAATCCTCCACTATCTAATACTTTTATCAACTGGTTACAGAGAACAGTGTCGGACAGTTATAGGCGCAAGAAAGAAGCTGAGGAGGAAGAAGAAGCGAAGAATAACGAGCTATATAACTGTGTTGGGATGCCAACACAAATGTCTCCGAACACCTCCCCTTGTCAGAAATGCTTTTTATGTCAGAAATGGACTCAGAATCCTCCATCAACCCTAGAAAGTAAATTAGGTAGAAATCCGACGGACTTGATTTTTGGCCGCCATTTTCTTCAATGGCGGCCATTTTGAAACATTTGAAAATTGATTGGAAGGAAATACTGATGGTAGAAATGAACTGTGGACCCTCAATTGACCCCAGAACCCAAATGTTGTAGAGATTTTAACACTTTCAAATATTTCGGTATATGGCGGCCATTTTGAAAATGGAGGCTCAAAAAAAAATTTTGATAGTGGGTCACTAAATTACCCTAGAAATAGAATTTGGTTGAAATCCGACAACCTTGACTTTTTGACGGTTTTGGCCGCCATTTTGAAACGGTGGCCATTTTGAAAATTTGGAAAGTTGATTGTACCCCTCCTTATGACTCCCTATCAGCTCACAAAGTTTGAAGTGGCTCTGTCAAAGCACTTTCATATAATCGAGCGGACAAATTTCTCAGGAAAGAAGAGGAATAATAATAAGAAGAAAACTAGACACGATCTCGTTGCGAGCAACGAGTAGGTCTTCCGTCCGATTTGTTGATGCACTCGGAGTTAACAAAAAAAAAAAAAAGACAAATGAGTCCCAATTTAGTTTCCGACTTTAAG
The DNA here is from genome assembly GCF_947568905.1 of Ostrea edulis. Lineage (NCBI taxonomy): Eukaryota > Metazoa > Mollusca > Bivalvia > Ostreida > Ostreidae > Ostrea > Ostrea edulis. Next base: position 59,085,746 of record NC_079164.1, read on the forward strand.
ACACTTTAGATATAATCAATTTTTCATATCATAAGATTCTGAAGCAAAGTTGCGGTGAAATTCGTTTGAAATTCGACTCTCCAGGCGAGCCATAAGGCCCGCGGGCCTATTTCTTGATGTCATTTGTTAGCCCTCTATAGACTCAACAACTTTAGTTCTATATGTCTTTACAAAATATTTACCTGTAAAAAGTTATTGAGATCGACCGATATCGACAAAAAATCGACTCTACAGGCGAGCCAGTAGGACCATAGGCCTATTTCTTGATATCAATCGATAGATCTCGATAAACTGAACAACTTTTGTTCAATATGTCCTTACAAAATATTTACCAGTTACAAGTTTTTGAAATCGACTGATATCGACAAAAATCGACTCTACAGGCGAGCCATGAGGCCCACAGACCCAGTTTTTGATATTGATCGATAGGTTATGACACATTGAACAACTTTTGTTCAATAATGCTTTTCAAAAAATATGTCGTTTTAAAGATATGAGGCGTCAAATATTGACGATTTTGGCCCTTAAAATCTCTAATTACGTAACATATGACCTACTTTTTGATTTGATAAGATCAAGCTCGTTGAGATGAACATTTCCGCTTCTACAACTTATTATCAAATATTAATAGTTTCTGAGATATTCTCAAAAACATTTGGACCCTTCTGAAGCCCTAATTTAAAGGGCCAGCCCGTTTTGCTTGATATCGTAAGAAAGGCCTTGTCATTTGAAACATTTTTTGCTCAACAAGTATTTAGAAATTCTTTACCGTTCTCGAGTTATCTCTACAAGAAATATTTAGGGGCCAAACTGTAGCTCCCTAACGGGGCCACATAGGGAAAAAACGAAATGTACATATTGTTTAGATTATCATTCTGAACAACTTTTGTTCAATAATGCTTTTCAAAATATTTGTCGTTTTCAAGATATGAGGCGTCAATTATTTATGATTTTGGCCCTTAAAATCCCTTATTACGTAACATATGACCTACTTTTTCATTTGATAACAAGCTCGTTTAGATGAACATTTCCGCTTCAATGACTTATTACAAAATATTAATAGTTTCTGAGATATTCTCAAAAACATTTGGACCCTTCTGGGCCCCTAATTTAAAGGGTCAGCCCCTTTTGCTTGATATCATAAGAAAGGTCATGATATTTCAAACATTTTTTGTTCAACAAGTATTTAGAAATTCTTTACCGTTCTCGAGTTATTTCTAGAAGTAATTTTTAGGGGCCAAACTGTAGCTCCCTAATGGGGCCACATAGGGTAAAAACGAAATATGCATATTGTTCAGATCATCATTCTGAACAACTTTTGTTCTTTATTGCTTTTCAAAATATTTGTCGTTTTCGAGATACAAGGGGTAAATTTTTTTATGGTTTTGGCCCTTAAAATCCCTTATTACGTAACATATGACCTAACTTTTTATATGAATAGATTTGGATTGTTGAGATGAACATTTTTTGTTCTTTGACTTATACCAAAATATTAACGATTTTTGAGATATTTGATCTAGACTTTGAGCCCTTCTAGATCCCTAATTGAAGGGGCTAGCCCCTAAATCTTGATATTTTCGAAAAGATCTCGTAAATGTGCACAACTTTTGTTCTACATGTCTTAACAAAATATTTGCAAGAAAAAAGATATTGGAGATCAAAGGTCAAAAATCGCCGAAATCGGTGAACAATTTTGGCATCCATTTTTTCAGGTCCAGGCGAGCGTTTAGGCAAATCGCCTCCGGTAAAATCGAATCCCCCACAAATCTTCTAAAATGTTTACTCTATCTTGTGTAGAAATTTCAAGACTCTAGCTTCAAAACTAACGGAGGAGATGCGTGGACAACAAGGCCCTTCAAAAAGTCACTAAAAGAGAGATAACTCCTGACCGGAAGTGACGTCAAGCACGAAATTTTGCAAGCAAAGTCTCGTCACCAAAAGACATCTTTCCTGAAAATTTCGTGAAAATCGATCGAGAAATGGCTGAGAAAAACGCGTGTACTACCAAGGAAAATAATAATAATAATAACTAGACACGATCTCATTGCGAGCAACGAGTAGGTCTTCCGTCCGATTTGTTGATGCACTCGGAGTAAAAAAAAAAAAAAAAAAAAGACAAATGAGTCCCAATTTAGTTTGCGACTTTAAGACACTTTAGATATAATCAATTTTTCATATCATAAGATTCTGAAGCAAAGTTGCAGTGAAATTCGTTTGAAATTCGACTCTCCAGGCGAGCCATAAGGCCCGCGGGCCTATTTCTTGATGTCATTTGTTAGCCCTCTATAGACTCAACAACTTTAGTTCTATTTGTCTTTACAAAATATTTACCTGTAAAAAGTTATTGAGATCGACCGATATCGACAAAAAATCGACTCTACAGGCGAGCCATTAGGACCATAGGCCTATTTCTTGATATAAATCGATAGATCTCGATAAACTGAACAACTTTTGTTCAATATGTCCTTACAAAATATTTACCAGTTACAAGTTTTTGAAATCGACTGATATCGACAAAAATCGACTCTACAGGCGAGCCATGAGGCCCACAGACCCAGTTTTTGATATTGATCGATAGGTTATGACACATTGAACAACTTTTGTTCAATAATGCTTTTCAAAAAATATGTCGTTTTAAAGATATGAGGCGTGAAATATTGACGATTTTGGCCCTTAAAATCTCTAATTACGTAACATATGACCTACTTTTTGATTTGATAAGATCAAGCTCGTTGAGATGAACATTTCCGCTTTACAACTTATTATAAAATATTAATAGTTTCTGAGATAATCTCAAAAACATTTGGACCCTTCTGAACCCCTAATTTAAAGGGCCAGCCCGTTTTGCTTGATATCGTAAGAAAGGCTTTGTCATTTTAAACATTTTTTGCTCAACAGGTATTTAGAAATTCTTTACCGTTCTCGAGTTATCTCTACAAGAAATATTTAGGGGCCAAACTGTAGCTCCCTAACGGGGCCACATAAGGAAAAAACGAAATATGCATATTGTTTAGATTATCATTCTGAACAACTTTTGTTCAATAATGCTTTTCAAAATATTTGTCGTTTTCAAGATATGAGGCGTCAATTATTTATGATTTTGGCCCTTAAAATCCCTTATTACGTAACATATGACCTACTTTTTCATTTGATAAGAACAAGCTCGTTTAGATGAACATTTCCGCTTCAATGACTTATTACAAAATATGAATAGTTTCTGAGATAATCTCATAAACCTTTGGACCCTTCTGGGCCCCTAATTTAAAGGGTCAGCCCCTTTTGCTTGATATCGTAAGAAAGGTCATGACATTTCAAACATTTTTTGTTCAACAAGTATTTAGAAATTCTTTACCGTTCTCGAGTTATTTCTAGAAGTAATTTTTAGGGGCCAAACTGTAGCTCCCTAATGGGGCCACATAGGGTAAAAACGAAATATGCATATTGTTCAGATCATCATTCTAAACAACTTTTGTTCTTTATTGCTTTTCAAAATATTTGTCGTTTTCGAGATACAAGGGATAAAAAATGTATGGTTTTGGCCCTTAAAATCCCTTATTACGTAACATATGACCTAAATTTTTATATGAATAGATGTGGATTGTTGAGATGAACATTTTTTGTTCTTTGACTTATACCAAAATATTAACGATTTTTGAGATATTTGATCTAGACTTTGAGCCCTTCTAGATCCCTAATTGAAGGGGCTAGCCCCTAAATCTTGATATTTTCGAAAAGATCTCGTAAATGTGCACAACTTTTGTTCTACATGTCTTAACAAAATATTTGCAAGAAAAAAGATATTGGAGATCAAAGGTCAAAAATCGCCGAAATCGGCGAACAATTTTGGCATCCATTTTTTCAGGTCCAGGCGAGCGTTTAGGCAAATCGCCTCCAGTAAAATTGAATCCCCCACAAATCTTCTAAAATGTTTACTCTATCTTGTGTAGAAATTTCAAGACTCTAGCTTCAAAACTAACGGAGGAGATGTGTGGACAACAAGGCCCTTCAAAAAGTCACTAAAAGAGAGATAACTCCTGACCGGAAGTGACGTCAAGCACGAAATTTTGCAAGCAAAGTCTCGTCACCAAAAGACATCTTTCCTGAAAATTTCGTGAAAATCGATCAAGAAATGGCTGAGAAAAACGCGTGTACTACCAAGGAAAATAATAATAATAATAATAATAATAATAATAATAATGAAGAAGAAGAACGCGAACAATAATAGTAAGGTCTTCCGCAGGAGACGGAAGACCTTAATAAGAATAACTAGAAATTATCTCGTTGCGAGCAACGAATAGGTCTTCCGTCCAATTCCTGACGAGATATGATCTTGACTGGGAGAATTCAATTAGTGAAGAACAACTATACAAGAAAGAAATAAACACTGAATCATGTAAGACATGATTTATCAATTATAAACAATTTCGGTTTTGTTTCATTCACTTTCGAGTATCTCTGGAGTCCATAAAACGACTAAAAATTCCACATTGACCGCGTAGGAACCCACACTAAAAATTTCCATGAAAAATACTGAGTTTTCGGACAACTTCCGGTTTCGAACAACCAAATTCCGGTGGAAATGGCATGACTTTTTACACTTTATCAAATAATGTTATGAGCATTAGAATTTAGAAAAATGAAAAATTACATATTCTTAAGGTACTTCCGGTGGATGACGAAAGTGACGGCAACAAAATTGAAACACGTATGTCACATCTACACGTCATAATCTAACATTCCTCAAAGTTTCAAGACTCAATCTTTGACTATTTATGAGAAAACGCCTGGAGAAAAAAAAAAGGAAATCGTAGACATTTAACGAACGGAAGTGAATTGGAAAAAACAATAATTCACTATACTCTAAAGGTGGATAATGTCAATTATACATGTGAAAATCATATCACACACTTGATTTATAAGCGAGAGATATGAGAGCAAAGAAGTAACCATTTTTCGAAGTTTTTCTCTAAAAACCGGTTGCTGGTTAAACTTCCGGTAAGTCTAACATTTTCTGAAACGCCGAAAGAGACCTAATTAATCTATGCAAGTTTTGTTTCAAAAGCATAAATTTGAAATTTGACGTTTCTTTTGTTCACTTCCGGTGACGGTCGGAAGTGACGGATCGCAATGATAAACATTCTTACAAAGCTACAAGTCACTATCTATCATCCCTGAAAGTTTCAAGACTCAATCTTTAACCGTTTATGAGAAAACGCCCGGACAAAATGTCATTTGGAAAACGGAAATTTGGCCGTAACTTGCGACCGGAAGTGAATTTTGAAATAGTGTTAAAGGGTACCCTAAATATGGATAATGCCAATAATATCTGTAAATATCGTATTAAAAACTTGATAAATAAGTGAGATATACGAGGACAAAGAAAAACCATTTTCCCGAAGTTTTTTGTCTAAAAACCGGAAGTTGCTGGTTAAACTTCCTGTAAGTTCAACATTTTCTGAAACTCCGAAAGAGACCTAATTAATCAATGCAAGTTTTGTTTCAAAAGCATAACTTTGAAATTTGATGTTTCTTATGTTCATGCACTTCCGGTGAAGGCCGGAAGTGACGGATGCCAATGATAACCCTTATTACAGAGTTAAACGTCAATATCTATCATTCCTGAAAGTTTCAAGACTCAATCGTAAATCATTTATGAGAAAACGCCCGGACAAAATGTCACTTGAAGAGCGGAAATGCGCCCTAACCTGCGATCGGAAGTGAATTTTGAAATAGTATTAAAGAGTATCTTAGACATGGATAATGTCAACAATATCTGTAAATATCGTATTAAAAAGATGATCAATAGGCGAGATCTACGAGAACAAAAAAAGACCAATTTTTCGAAGTTTTTCTCTAAAAACCGGAAGTTGCTGGTTAAACTTCTCTAACATTTTCTGAAACGCCAAAACAGACCTAATTAATCTACGCAAGTTTTGTTTCAAAAAGCAAAATTTTGAAATTTGACGTTTCTTTTCTTCACTTCCGGTGACGGCCGGAAGTGATGGATGGCAATAATAAACCTTATTACAGAGCTACAAGTCACCATCTATCATCCCTGAAAGTTTCAAGACTCAATCTTTAACCGTTTATGAGAAAACGCCCGGACAAAATGTCATTTGAAAAACTGAAATTTGGCCTTAACGAATGACCGGAAGAAAATTTTGAAAAAGTATTAAAGGGTACCCTAGAGATGGATAATGTCAATAAAATCTGTAAATATCGTATTAAAAGGTTGATAAATAAGCGAGATATACGATGACAAAGAAAGACCAATTTTTCGAAGTTTTTCTCTAAAAACCGGAAGTTGTTGGTTAAACTTCCGGTAAGTCTAACATTTTCTGAAACGCCGAA
>NC_079164.1:59097096-59119596 GCF_947568905.1 Ostrea edulis
AAAGAAAATGTGTGGAAGTAAAGGCGCAGACGATGGGTGGATCTCGATTGTTTCTGGAGTGGATTCGAGGACTTTAAAAGTACCTCGTAATTGTTTGATCAAATAACTAAAACTATTTAACTAGTGCAAGGTTTTTGTAACTATTCCTAACATGGTTGAATATATATTCAGGTTCATAAATTGAGCATATAATCTATTTTGAAATTTTGGGGGCAAAATCGATCGATGTACATAGCCCGATTCCGACGATGGCGCAGATCCGGTTTTAATTCAATAATATTGTTTGAAATAATCATGATTTATTAACTTTGAATAATTACCGGTTTCGTAAAAAGACAATTAATGGAACAATCCCCAACTATAATATTCAAATATTACAATTTGTATTAAACCTATAGATTAGAAAAATATTCAGATTTCATGCATGGAATGTGAAATCCCGGTTATTTGCAGAACATAAAAAGAAAAAATTCACATATCCCCCAGGCCTCGATCCAAAAAAAATTCTTAACTTCTATGCAGTATGTGATATACTAATTTACAATTCATTAATATTTATTGGATCGAGGCCTGGGGGTAATACTAATTTTTGGTGCATATTGTTGGAAATTATCAACTTTTACAAATCTGTGACGTCATATGCGACAATTTGGAATGAGAAAGCACGTAGTAAGCCAGTGGCGATTTAGGTGATAATCCATAATCCTATTATTTTATCTATAAAACCACTTTAACAGCATTATCTGTGTATTTACTCATCAATTAATGGACTATGGTGTATTGTGCGGCATACGGTTGCACCAATATTCAGAAGAAAGGGTGCCGATTTAATCATTTTAGTTCCTCAAAGGATGCAGCTCGGAGGATGGCATGGATCATACACAAGTTTGATGCTACAGATATTAGTCGGTTGTGTTCGGAACACTTTTCAAAACTTCAGCTAGACCGAGATCCTGAGAATTAGAAGGCGACTGGCTTTACAGGGGCAAAGATTCGACTTAAAAGTGATGCCTACCAGGCTTCTGTTTGTTCAAAGTCCCGGAGTTATGGGAGTTCAAAATGCCCTAACCCTGAGGGGCCTTCTTGAAACTACAATGGGCTGATGTGAGTGTTTCTTAATAATATGATGTTTATCTGTTTATTATATAGCGAGAATACTTAATTCCTGAAATAAAAAAACAACAACAAAACAATTACGCCATCAACAACAGATGAATGGAATGTTTGTGTTTCAAATAGTATAGGGGCATCCCTCATCGTATTTTAGCCTATAAACTGTAAACCTACAGCTGTACCGTTAAGACGTAGGTTATAGCTGGTGGGGATACCCCCTTGCAAGTCAGGCACGTATAACCAGGAGGTGGTAGGGCTGTCCCCGCTTTTTCAATCAGTATTTATTGGAATGACCCCCCCCCCTTTTTTAAAAAAAATAGTGGTAGTGATTGTAAGTTTGAAGACAAGAAGTGAAGACGTGTTCTAAAGGACGGTTGCTGAATCTCCCCCACCCCAGCATCGAAAACAAATTGAAGAAATAAGGATCCACTGCCCCCCCCCCCCCCCCCCCCCCTAATAGAGTAGAAATTCGAAGATTAGACAAAACAACATTAGTTTGATTATTATTAATATTGGCTACCCCCCCCCCCCCCCCCCTCCCTTTTGAAAATGAAGTTTTATATTTTACAACATTGCAGTATAAGATAATAACTTGTAACATGTCTGTAAAGTTTTGAATTAGAAGTGATGATCATAAAAGGAAAACTGAAAAGGGTTATATCTGTTTCATTTGTTACAAATTTAAACAAGTATCCCCCTATCTTTTGTATACAAACTATGGCGCTGCATAATATTTTCATTTTCAAGTCATACTACATCATTACATTATCGGTACCTACATGTAATCATATTTGTTGCTAAAAAAGCATTAAAAGACTTCACATTCATATTAAATACTTGTATTTTTAAAAAAAGAATTGTAAATATATATTTGCAGACTATGTGGAGATTCTGTGCATTAACTTAGTGGAACGCCATCTTCAGTTTCCATCATGTCCAGCAGCAGCTACTGCGGAAGATCTCGGGTGGAGTGACATCTGCAGAAACTGTGGTCTAGAGCTACCCCAGAGAGGTGTTTTGATAACAATAACAGCCAGTACCTACAGGCATTCTTTAGATTTTGAGGAAGCCCTGTATTCTAGAGTTTTGATAGCATTGACCTGTCCACAACTGCTATTTTCTCGTAATGCAATTGTTTTTAAAAAGACCCTTGGACTACGTTCATGATTTAAAGAAATATATATATCATATATTTGATAAGACATGTAAAAAGCTCTACCTAATTCGCATATTATTTTAAGCAATTGTTTTTTATTTTGATTTCGCCATGTTTACTTCGTTCGATAGACGCGTGGATTATAAGTAAAATATTCACATCAAGGCATAATTTTAAAAAATATATATAAATGAAGAACATGAGTAATCAATTGAATGACTTTAAATTATAAATAATGCAAATAAACAAAATGTTAACGTAATGTAGATGCGTGTACATGCATGTCAGTATGCACGGTATACAGTAGGCTATATCAATAAATTCCATTCATCGTTTTCTTGTTGAACAGTTTTAATGTAAAGGAATAATATCTAATAAAACAAATTCGTCATTGATGTAAAAATAAAAATATCTACCCGTACCACACTGGTATCAAACGAAGTTAAATAATAACAGGTTTCTTCACAATAAGCTGATCGGCGAGAGATGCGATTGTCGCATATGACGTCACGGTATCACGTGACCCGCTATCTCATTAGCAGAGATTTCGAAATCAGGAAGTCGATTTGAGTCGATTGAAATGTTAAATTAAACCTGAAATTTTGCTTTAAAAACTGGGAGATCATTTTTTATATGTATTGTGATAAAAGTTACTTCAGTTTCTAAATAATTCACTAACGTGGGACATGTCCTTTAATATATCAAAAAGTCCTGTAATTTTCAAAAAAAATTAATTATAAGAAAAATTTTCGTTACCTGCTTGGTACTACCTTAAGTGTGTACAAGTCAGATGTAGACTTCAGAGTCAAAATTTTACTCCAAAAACACCAACTTGTAGACGAGCATATACAATATACTTTACATCAAATGTTGAGTTTGAAATTCTTGTTTCTTTCAGCAGGTAGTACTAATTACCGATGAGGTCTCTATGGAGCTGACTGAGGTCTTCTTGGAGCCTCTTTTCTCCGGCCTGTTTGTCACTGTCCAGTTGACTGAGGCGACCCTGTAGATCTTCAATGTCTTTCTTCAGCTGAGCCTCCATGGCAGCCTTTTCTGATACAGCATCATCCAACTTACCCTTAAAATACAGAGAGGGGGTGTGCAAGTTATTTACTAGAACAAAGTTTATCAGCTGTTGCAATAATTTGTATCAATGTATGGAATTTGCTTGAAAGGTAGCTTTTAAAATTTAACCATGCAGTTACAAGCAAGGTTTGGTTGAGAATAAGCTTTCACTGAAACTTAGTACAGATTACTGTTAACTTCCATAATGAATTGTAACTTAATGTTGTTTGCTTAGCTACTTCAAATGTTTCGTTACTTTGGCCATTTCAACACAGTTGTAGAGCAGTTGCAAGTTCCCATAATCCAATCTTGTGTTTCTTTACAATTCAATAGATTTTTTTATCATATCTGCTCTTGTGATCTTTTTAATATAAATTTGAAAAAAGATTTTGTCTGACACTGAATGTAAATGCTGCGATATCACTAATGAATACATTTTATGAAACTCAAAAACATATTGCATATAAAAATGGTGAAAAAGATATGTTTGACACCTGCTGGAATCAATTATTTCAATGAATGTTCCCCCCCCCCCCCAATATACATGTACATTTAATATATTAGATAATGACTGTATGCATCTCCCTCTCTCTCCTTTCTTCTCTCTCTCTCTCAGAAAAAAATGTATTATTATACCTCAGTGTGAGAATTCTATACAACGCGTAATCTGATTGGTCTAGACGGTCACATGCAAGGGATAACAAAACTTCATATCTCCCTCTCAAACATCATATTTCCCTATCATATTTACCCCTTGGGCAGCCTCGTGCATTTTCCATAGATTTAACGTCAAGGTAGACGAAGTGTATTGTGACGTCACAATAAGTCCAAGTCATTCTACTTTCATAGTTCGTAAGGCACAAAATAAACGGGTCTCTGATACACAGTTGAATGCATGGTTTTAATTGATACAGAAACAAGCAAGTAAATCGGCATTCAAGGAGAATGGAAATACAAAAACTGGTTATCATATCACTGTATTTCGTTGTTTGTACCTTCTACCGTAATATGTTGACGGCACGGTGTTACCGTTAGGACGATCTCAGCTATATAGATGAGCGGACTCCAATTTCAAATGCACTTTTGAGTCTTGCTTTGTTTTGATATAATAAACAATTTATTGCATGAATGTTCGGGAGATATGAAGATTTATTCACCCAAGAAAAATCATATTCCCCTCGGGCGTTGCCCTCGGGGAATATGATTTTTCTTGGGTGAATAAATTTTCATATCTCCCTCACTATCATGCAATAAATGTATAATATACATATACCTTCGGTAGCTTATTATTTTGTACAAGTTTCTTTGCAGAATGTATATCTAATTATTATATACCCATCAATGTATCGTTCTTTAATACTGTGTATTTCACAGCGTGTGATCCGGTTTTCTGGATCACCACACTGTGGTTTTCTGGTTCCGTATCAGTATCCTCTAAAACTGATGCCGTCACAATGCAACAACGCAACGTTATTTGTGGAAAATATTGACCGCGTCACAAAACAAAACTGCGTACACAAAACATACTTTCATGGTATGTCTGTGGATTACATTTATTATCTTATAAATGTGGATTTAAAATACAGAAGAGGTATATAATAAATTTATTATTACTACAGTAACTTGATCCGAAGAGTTGGATCACGTCTTGTTGACGTTTCGCGTCTCGTGTGATCTATTATCCGCGCCTGTCAACTCGACGTGATCCGACTCTTCGGATCAAGTTACTGTAGTAATAATATATATTTATCACTAATTTACACAGTCATTTGAGCATAAAAATGAGATTTTTACAGAATTGTAAACTGACATTGAATATGAATTCTGCCACATTTTAAAAGTACATGTAGGAATGTAATGTAAATATTTATCTTCCAATCATCTTCTCTTTTTTTCATTTCTTAGATAAATAGATTTACCTTCAAGCTGTCAATCTCATTCTTCCTCTTCATTTCATTGGTTGTCATTTCGTCCTTGAGAGCAGCCAGCTGGCCTTGCACATTCCTTATCTCCAGTTGAAGAGCATCCTCTGTCTGTTGCTTTTCCTTCTCCAGAGCTTCCAGATTGACCTGGAGACTTTCACATTCCTCCTCAGAGGTCTGGAGTTGTGATATCAGGTTACCTTTAGTGTCCTCCAAGGTTTTCACCTGGTTCTCTAAATGCTGCATATAGAATAAATACATGTACAGTTAAACCTGTCTAATCCAATGTGTTGTGGGAAATAATACCAATGTCAGTGTAGACAGTGTGTCGGATAACTCAGTGTTGAATATTTTCTGTTACATTTAATGTCAAATGGCTTCAACTCGGTGTTGAATATTTTCTGTTACATTTAATGTCAAATGGCTTCAACTCGGTGTTGAATATTTTCTGTTACATTTGATATCAGATGGCTTAGGATCTCACATTCATGGTATATTATACAGTGTCTAATATTTTCTCCTCAGCTGACATATGTAAGTGATACAAAACGTGAAAAGGTGTTAAATTTTCTTCAATTTATACAATTCAGATATATCTATATGCCTTAATATGGAGTGGATTCTAATGTTTAGAAAACAAAGAATGAAACTTAAGGTTGTTGGGTTTGGTTGTTTGATTTTTATTGAATTAAATCTATTTAGTTTATTTATTCTACTAATTCCAGTATGCAAAAATGATTACACTGTCTTGAACAAACTATACTTTTAAATCACCTGACACCTGGTTACTTTTAAATCACCTGACACCTGGTTACTTTTAATGCAGTTTATGGTACACATACTAGGAGTTAAACAACCCTATTATTATGTCCCAGGTGAAACAAGAGGTACTGTGAGCAATGCTCACTAAGAATACCCCCCGCTTACCCCAATCTCCCAAAGGGTGTTGGTAATAGGTATAAACTACCTCTTTTCTGAGTGTAAAAAACAAATGGCATGACAAACCGAACCATATTGCTACTTCGATGTCCAGTGCGTGTGACCTTTGACCTTTTGACCCCAAAATCGATAGGGAACATCTTCATCCCATGGGTAGTCCATATGTATGATATGGTGACTGTAGGTGGAAAGGATAACGCTTTAGAGCCCGGAAACCATATTGCTACTTCAATGTCCAGTGTGCTTGACCTTTTGACCCCAAAATCGATAGGGAACATCTTCATCCCATGGGTAGTCCATATATATGATATGGTCACGGTAGGTGGAAAGGATAATGCTTTAGAGCCCGGAAACCATTGCGTCTACAGATGGACGGACGGATGGACAGACAGACAGATGGACAACCCGATTCCAGTATACCCCCCCCCCCCCCCCCACAACTTGTTGCGGGGGGTATAATTACAATGCAATCAGCAGGTTGTGTTGACCAAGCCAAAATTCGGAATATAAAGTGGTCAGATTGTACAGTATGTGTTTTATTGTATAAACATTATGCAGAAATTTTTGGTAATAAAAATATTAGATCGGAATTCATGTACCAGATTGGACAGAGGGATTGTTTACACTACATACCGAGTAGTCAATTCATCATACAGAATCGATTAAATTTTAAAATTACATACACAAGAGTATCAAAAAGCCCTGTACTTTTATCAAAATGCATATAAATATTCACACAAATATCTGACATACAACAAGAGTACCACCAACGGTACATAATACGCCCGTGAAAAGCTAATATAGGGTGTTTTTCTTACACCATGATTTGTACAACTTAATTGCTTTCAAGTAGTATCAGCAATCATCAGGTTGTGACATACTTTCTTTGCATCAAAAAAACAGACAAATCATGTACTCTCTATGTAATATTCTCACTTGGCATAAGATGCATGTGTACCAAGTTTAATGGTCCTTGCCCCAATGAATCGGTCTGCATCCTGCTACTACAATCTTGACCTTTGACCTTATGAAAAAATATGCATCCTCCATTTGGCATAAAGTGTACGTGTACAAAGTTTGACAGTCCTAGCCCCAACAGTTCGGTTTGTTTAATGCCTACAAGGTTTTCCTACTAAGTGACACTGTGACCTTTACCTTTGACCTTGAAAGATAATATGCATCTTCCTCTCATCATGGTGATTAAATGTACCAGGTTGCTTATGGTTTGGTTTGTATCCTGACTTAAGGTTTTCCAACTAATAAATACTGTGACCTTGACCTTTGACCTTGAAAAACAATAGGCATCTTCCTCTCATCATGGTGATCAAATGTACCAAGTTGCAACATCCTGGAGCTTACGGTTGAGTTTGTATCCTGCTTACAAGGTTTTCCTTTTAAGTAATACTACGACCTTGACCTTTGACTTCTGACCTTGAAAAACAATAGGCATCTTCCTCTCAACATGGTGATCAAATGTATCATGTTGCAATATTCTGGAGCTTACGGTTGGTTTTTTAGCCTGCCTACAAGGTTTTCTTACTAAGTAATACTATGACCTTGACCTTTGACTTCTGACCTTGAAAAACACTAGGCATCTTCCTCTCATTATGGTGATCAAATACACCAAGTTTCAATATCCTGGAGCTTATGGTTGGGTTTGTATCCTGCCCACAAGGGTTTCCTACTAGGTTTTCCTACTAAGTGACACTAAGACTTGACCTTTGACCTTGAAAAACAATAGGCATCTTTCTCTCATCATGGTGATAAAATGTACCAAGTTGTAAAATCCTGGAGCTTACGGTTCGGTTTGTATCCTGCCCTCAAGATCCGGACAGACAGACGGACGACGCCATATCATAATACGGCTTCGACAGGCATATAAAAATGAATAATAAACATTGCCCAAGGTAAGAGTTGTACATTTACATACTTGTCAGGTTATTCATTTCAAAATCAAACCAGAGAGTGAAATACAATGTAAAACTATACTGACATAAAACAGTGAATCAGGAATCATCCACTTATCTGTTTTCTTGCTTGCAGAGCTTACCTGAATATGAAGTTCATCACACGAAAATGCTGATGGGTTCTGTGAAAAACATAGCACCATCAATATTTTTCTAATATTTCTTAATTTATACATAGGTACCTTGCCATGCCATACTCACATATCTGGTGTTTTTACTACCATGCACATGAAGCATTCATTTTACATTAAGCATGCTGTATAATGCACTCTTACCTCACGGTTGTATATAGATCACAGTAATGAAGGACACATTGTACTTTCCGTTTATGAGAGAGAATACATTAATTTCAACTGATTTTTGGATAGAGCTGGATATCGTTAAGAACAAATTGGTACAAGGCAATATCAGTATTTTGGAAATGAGAAATTATTTTTTAACAAGACCTCCGCAATGCAGAGCCCCTCCCTTGCAATACGAGTGTCTACAAGCCTTTTCTATGAAGTCCAGAAGTGACCGTGACCATTTGACCCCAAAATCAATAGGGATCTTCCTCTCTTGATAACAAAGCTACATGTGAAGTATTAAAGAAATGGAACCAAAACGTGTCCTGTAAAGTGTCTACAAGCTTTTTCTATGAAGTACGATCTATACGTTCCATAGAGACCTTTACCTTTTGAGTCCAATCAATATCTGGTTAAACCTTGTTATCTCGAATTCGATGGGACTGAGAAAAAACTTAAAAATATCTGAGGATTCCAGATATCGAGGGTAAAATATTTAAAGAATAAGTGGTTGGGACTTCTGAATCTATATCAATGGTATTCGAGATATCAGTGTTCCAGATACCGAAGTTTAACTATAGTTCTCTCTTGAAAACAAAGCTATACCGTATATACTCGCCTAGAAGTCGGTCCGCCTAGAAGTCGGTTGTATTTTTTAAGGTTATTTTGTAGGAATTTGCCATTGACCCGCTTTTAAGTCGGTACACATTTTTGTCAGAATCGGTTGACATTTCAAGTCAATGCTCTAGTGTTTTTACCTAAGTTTCAAAAAATATTTTGAGAAATTAATAATTATGAGGTGCTCAATATCCAACCCATATCTGTTTGGGGTTTAAACGCAACCCTTGATCTATTATTGGCAATGCTCACTTGTTTACCTAAGCAATTATGGTCTCCTAATTACCACTACCTGACACCGTGATTACTAAGAGGCACGCACCTCGTGAAAACTGTTATTGTGGGATTCCGGTATAATTCATTGTATCAACAATTCAGTTTTTAAGAGTAAAAAATGATGATCTAAATTATCTGTTAACAATATTCAATCTTTTATGAAATATATTTCAGCCGGTATACATATGAATATTTCAATATTAAATCGGGTTCACAATTCAATTTTACCGATAAACGATAGATTAGTAAATTGAATAAAAGAAGTAGTTACCGGTATGTAAATAATTTTCAAAATAAATAATATACACTTAACTAGATAAAATTATGAAAATATGTAAATACTTGTACTTTATACATAATTTTAAAATACATAAACAATACGATATGTTTAGATATTTGTGAACAATAATCATCTGTGTGGTAGTCCATGATAATCGTCGGAGTTGTTTAAAAACACTACATTACGCCACCCAGAAAAATACCAATCTTCTTAGGACACGCCTATAAGTCGGACATAGAGTTTTGGACCAAAAATGGACTCCCAAAAATCTGACTTATAGGCGAGTATATACGGTACCTGTCATATATGAAATTAATGGAGCAAAAAATTTGGCTTGTAGAATGTCTATAAGCTTTTTGTATGATATCCCATAGTGACCTTGACTTTTGATCTCAAAATCAATAGGGTTCTTCCTCTCCTGATAACAGAGCTAGATGTGAAGTATAAAATCAATGGAGGAAAGAATGTGGCCTATGGAGTGTCTACAAGCTCAGTTTTACACACTCATACAATCACATACTCACCCACATAACAACGGGCCCATTACTATATCCCCTCAATGAATTGTGAGGGGATATCAATATTGTTATTGACACAGTTTATACTCGCCTATAGGTTGGTTCGCCTATACATGTAAGTCAGTTATATATTTTAAGGTTGTTTTGGAGGGATTTGTCATTGACTGGCTTATAAGTCAGTCTAACTTTTTGCAAGAATTGGTTGACAATTTCAAATCAATGCTCTAATGTTTTTACCTGTGTTTTAAATAACATTTTGAGAAATGCACCAATATTTAATATATTTCCCAACAAATCAATTTCATATCAATATACTCTTATGTATTTACCTGTGTTCCAATAATATTTTGGGATATGACATCTATATCTAACTTTTTATTCTCAACAAATTAAACAGGGCCACATCATTCATCTGAGTCACCATAGCCCATATTTAAAGATTTTCCCTATTTATTCCCATGTAAAACTTTGATCCCCTATTGTGGCCCCAAACTACCCCTAGGGGTCATGATTTGAACAAGAGGCCCATGGGCCACATCGCTCACCTGAGTCACCTAATGGCCCATATCTGAAGACTTTCCATATATATTTGCATGTAAAACCTTAGTCCCTATTGTGGCCCCAACCTACCCCTGGAGGCTATGATTTTTACAACCTTGAATCTGCACTATGTCAGAAAGCTTTCATGTAAATGTCAACTTCTTTGGCCCAATGGTTCTTGAGAAGAAGATTTTTAAAGATTTTTCCTATACATTTCTATGTAAAACTTTTATCCTTTATTGTGGCCCAATCATACCCTCGTAAATATCAGCTTTTCTGGCTCAGTGGTTCTTGAGAAGATTTTTAAAGATTTCCCCTATACATTTGTATGTAAAACTTTGATCCCTTATTGTGGCCCAATCATACCCCCGTAAATTTCAGCTTTTCTGGCCCAGAGGTTCTTGAGAAGAAGATTTTTAAATGACCCCACCCTATTTTTGTGATTATCTCCTCTTTGAAAGGGACATAGCCCTTCATTTGAACAAACTTGAAAGCCCTTCACCCAAGGATGCTTTTGGCCAAGTTTGGTTGAAATTGAAATTGGCCCAGTGGTTCTGAAGAAGATGTCGAAAATGTAAAAAGTTTACAGACGGAGAGACGACAGACAACAGGCGATCAGAAAAGCTCACTTGAGCTTTCAGTTCAGGTGAGCTAACAAACTTGAATCTGCATGCACTATGTCAGGAAGCTTTCATGTAAATTTCAGCTCCTCTGGCCCAGTGGTTCTTGAGAAGGAGATTTTTAAATGACCACACCTTATTTTTGCATTTTTGTAATTATCTCCCCTTTGAAGGGGGCATGGCTTTTAATTTGAACAAACTTGAAAGCCCTTCACCCAAGGATGCTTTAACTGTGCCAAATTTGGTTGAAATTGCCCAATGGTTCTGGAGAAAAAGATGAAATTGTGAAAAGTTTACAACGCCGCCGCCAGACAACAGACAAATTTTGATCAGAAAAGCTCACTGGACCCTTCGGCTCAGGTGAGCTAAAAAACTAAGGTATTTATTCTCATATAATTCATTCGAAACATGATGGAAATCAGGCCTATTTAGCGCCGATTTGTTAATTAAAGCTCATCAGACTAATCAATATTTGCAGATATCATAACAATTTTACCACAATAATTCAGTGTTTTTGTAAATATTGAGAGTTAAATTCAATTCCTTCAAATAAAATGCTATAACAGTACATGTGAAAACTGTATCAATTCATGTGCATGCATGTCTGATTACAATACAGTGAAACTTCTCCTAACCAGCCCCTTAGAAAACCGGTTCTCTCTGAATATCAGCTGATTTTCAAAGTCTTACAAAACTGGCCACCCCTGAAAATCGGACATCGACCACTTTTTAAAGTACATTTGTTAACAAACATGTGTAATTTACCCTTATAATACCAGCCACTTTTTGAAGAGGAGAAAATTTTGGCCAGAGGGTGATCAAGTGGCCAGGTGTGCAAATGGACTGACAAACCAGCCAGTTGGGAAATTATTGACTGGAAGTGTGAAAAACACTAGTGGCCTCTATAATTTCTATTGTTTCCCTGTGCTGTCAAGGGAGTTAAGTGACACTTGGCTACTTCAAGTGAACCTTCCAAATTCTATACAAAATGTAAAAAAACAGTTCGGAACATATTGAATGAATACAGTATCAAACGCCATATTGTTGCACCATATACTATCGTATGAATATAGGCGGTGGTTAATAAAGAACAAACCCATGACTGTTAATGATAATTAATAAAAGATGAATTAATTTTTTTGGTTTCCATGGACTTAAAATTTCTAAGAAATATTCAAATTACAATTTCATATTTACTACTGTGACTTTTCAAATCAGAACAAATTTGTTGATGATATAAGTGATGAATGTAAACCGAGTTTTCATATGTAAGAGGAGTTAAATCCAATAATAGGCCTCTGTGATTTCTTTATCCTGTTATAGATTTTCAGTTTAGAATTAGATGATTTGAGTGAGAATATTTCTTGTAATAATTACCTGTAAGTACAAGCGGACTAATTTGATCTCCACCGATAATTGATCATAGATCACCAGAACAAAGTGAACAGTACCTACTTTGTGAAAATTGAGATAAAATGTCTCTAAATGCCTAATTCTTGGTAAACGGCCTGCCACCCCTCTAAAACAGCCGTTTTTGGGGTCCGAGAGCCGGATGGTTTAGAGAAGTTTTACTGTAACTATATACCGTTTCAGTCTGATAATTTAACTTTTTAAATGGCATAATAGGTCGGTGTCTTTTTGATGTAGCATAGACCATTGGCATTTGGCATAGACCTGACCAAACTTCGACGAAAAAATAACACATATATCGAGAAAAAATAGTTATTAACAAACTTTGTTTTTTTTTTATTCAACTTCATACTCCATTTCCAATTCTACATTTAATCTATTGATATTGTCCTCATACTTTAACTGCGGAATCATATACATGCCGTTTGTTCGACCTTCACCTCAAAATTATTTTTGCTAAGTCGAACGTATATTATTTTGTTTTGACATTCTTGCAATACTTGAATATTTGGGAAATAAAGAAAAAATAGGATAACTCTAGTTATATTGTTGAGGAAAATTTTAGTTTAAAAGTCGATCCCAATAAAATTCATCAATGCTGATAAAAAAAAGCATCGACATTTTAAAAAAGACAAACGAATCGTATGTTGAAAAATCAATATATGCACCCAGGGGTGCATGAGCTGAGTTGCATGGGATACATTGTAAAGCCAGGAATGATGTGGCATATTTATAATTGTGAAGAACTAATTTCAGTTTTAAACTTTTCGAGTTACTGTCCAGAAACCATATGTCTGAAGTTTTCAATCTATTTTCGGTCACTGTGACCTTGAACTTTGACCTTTTTTCTCCAAAATCAATAGGGGCCTTGCTTTGCTGGTATCCAACAATATATCCAAGTTTCATTTGATTCAAATTAAAAATTTTCGAGTTATCCTCCAGAAACCAAATTTTTTTGGAATTTTAAATCTATTTTCGGTCACTGTGACCTTGACCTTTAACCTATTTTCTCCAAAATCAATAGGGGTCTTCCTTACCTGGTACATAACAATATCTTTAAGTATCATTTGATTCGGATTTAAACTTTCTGAGTTATCATCCGGAAACCAAATATTTCTGAAATTTTCATTCTATATTCGGTCACTGTGACCTTGACCTTTGACCTTTTTTTCTCCAAAATCAATAGGGGTCTTCCTTACCTGGTACCCAACAATATATCAAAGTTTCATTTAATTTGGATTTAAACTTTCTGAGTTATCATCCGGAAACCAAATTTTTCTGAAATTTTCATTCTATTTTCGGTCACTGTGACCTTGACCTTTGACCATTTTCCTCCAAAATCAATAGGGGTCTTCCTTACCTGGTACCCAACAATATATCAAAGTTTCATTTGATTGGATCGTAAACTTTTCAAGTTATCATCCGGAAACCAATTGTTGACGCCCAACCGCCCACCCGCCCAACCAAACCAATAGCTGAGTTCAACTTCGTTGCAACTCGGCTAAAAATTTGTCTAGAGCACTAGTCATAATCTTCAAACCGCTTAGACGCTTAAGTTGTATACTCTAAAATTAACGGAGGGAAATCCAGGTCACAAAAATAGATTTTGACGATTGTTAGGGAAAATATCTATTTTAAGTGCATATCATAATTATTCCTTTGTTTCTTAGAATTTGGCATAGACAATTCGGGATATCTTATTTGCACATGGCATGACCTCATTTGGCATAGCTGCGGTCTATCGGTCTACCGTTAAATTCACAAGACTGCCGTTTCATAATCATCTAGAGGAAATATGAATTAGGGAAGTAATGGAAATATGTCTCGCATATCCTTGATTAAAATTATTCAAATGCCTGCATCAATTCAATTGAAATGTTTTAAAATATTACTATGTATATCTTGTTAACTTACTGGTATATTATTTTGTATAAGAGTCGTCATGTACATGTTACAAATTTATGTGCTTATCTATTGGACTTAATGTGGTTTTCAAAATCAAAGAATTACACAATGTACAGCAACAGTAACATCTGCATCCATTTGTAAAAGATAGTTTCCATGGTAACGTGATGGTTGAACAATCCCAAATATATCTTAAATTTTTAGTAACTAGGATATACCTAAACATTCACCATGGTAAATATAGAAATATAGACATTTTCTGAATGGGGGCCAAAAATGGCCCATATCATATATAGTCCCTTACATTGTAGTTATATATCAAGAATTCAATTGTAATATATTGGCATGTTCAAAATTACCCTCACTCATGTGCACACACTGAATTTTGATTGTGCAATATTCAAATGTCTGTAACTGATTCGTTTCATTATGAAATGGAGTGAAAGTTATAATTTATGTATGTATTGAGACAATTAATTCACAGATTGCCACGGTCAAAATTACTAGTATCATAAAAAATTATACCACTTGCTAAATGTGGGAATGTTTAGGGAACAACTGTAACAGTCCCTGTTACAATTAGCACTAGTTAAGGTCTTCCGTTTTCAACAAAAGCCCTTACAGTGATTTTTCGGCATATTATTAACATTTTCCCCCCATTTTTCAGTCGGCAGGATTTCTCAGAGTTGGTTCAATGGATTTTTATGAAATTCTTGGAGATAATAAGATATTAAAAATTCTCCAAAGGAATTTTTTATTTTTTTTTTTCAAAATTCACTTCTGGTCAGCAAATATCGCCGATTTTCTGGTATTTAAAGGAGATTTTGTCCATGAGTTTTCTCAGAATTGGTAGCATATCAACACACTAAATTTTTGTAGTTAATAGACCTTGAGTAGTAGATGTGTGGAATGGGGTTAAGCATGTCAGCCATCACTTCTGGTCGTGAACAAAGAAACGTCAAATTCTAAATTAAATCTATGCTTCTAATAAATACAAAAAATTTTGGGTGTCAGAAAATGTTAGACTTATCGGAAGTTAAAACACCAACTTCCGGTTTTTAGATAAAAACTTCATAATATTGGTCTCTTTTTTTTGCCCCCATATATCTCGCTTATGATATGATTTTTACATATATTATTGACACTATCTATCTCTAGAATATGGCCGATTTTCAGTTTTTAAAATGTACGCAAGTTTTCTGAGAAACAGTAGCAGTATACACACCATATCTATAGTGGTTAATACACTTTGAGTAGTAGATGTGCTGTCAGGTGACCTGGGTTACATACCTCTTGTTTATTCAAAAGCTCAGTATTTAGCACACTGGTCTCAGTGAGTTACGAGGTGACCTGGGTTACATACCTCTTGTTTATTCAAAAGCTCAGTGTTCTGAGCAGTGGCCTCTGCAAGTTGTGAAGTAACCTTATCAGCACTCTGTTGCAGACTGTCTTGTATGACTTTCCTCTCATTTTCAAGTCGATCCATCTGAGATTTAGACACCTATTGCAGAAACATGCATAGAAAGGAAATCATGCTGGTTACTGATGTAAAAGTTAGTTAAGGACACATATATGACATTTCTGACATTTTCTCTAAAATTATTTTTTCATCTCCTTGATATGAAGAGTTCTTGTTTGATTTCCGAAATAGGTAGTAGTATTAGCATACTTTGTATATTAATTGGCATGGTAGTTTGGTGGTTGGATCACCTATCTAGTAATAAAAGGTCTCGGGTTCGATATCAGATTGTTCCAAAGATTTTTTTTTCTATGTCCATTTATACAACTTACTGTAATCTATCAAAATCTGCTAACTCTAAAACAGACAAGGTAATATACCCCAATTTTTTTTGTAGAAATGAGATAGAATGCAACTGAATTGTACGTGAAATATGTCACAAAAAAAATAATATATTATTGAGAAATGTCACAAATGTCCTTATAAGGGAATGGTCAGATGCATATTATATTCAACACTTAACTACTGCTAGCTTTAATTACACAGCACTATCATCAATGACAAACACAATGAAGAAATGTTTATCTAAGAACTGATTTCAAATTGTCAAAATAAGGATAAGGGATTTTCAATTGCATTCAATTCATGGCAAAATGTTTTAAATGAAACTTTGGTTTCATTTAAACAACTATTTAAATGCTTTATTTGCAATCACATCATACTGCTTTTGACAAATATTGTGATTTTTATGCACCCGTAATCAAGAGATTCAGGGTTGTAAAGTTTTCAGTCTGTCTTTCTGTCAGTAAAAACTGTAACCTTGGTCATAACGTTTGAACACTTAATGCTAGGGCTTTCATATTTCACATGTGTTTTCCTTGTGACAAATCTTTTGGTACAAATTTTTTTGACCTCATGGCCTTCACCAGGGATTGACATTAACGGTTGTCCGATTGCCCAAGGCAAGTGAAAACCCTGAGTTCCGATAAGTGAAAATCAATACATACTTGCTTGAGGTGAAAATCATGTGTCTTTCAGATACGACCTTAAAAACGGAGGTCCTCTGTTGAATCAGGTATTGGCACGCTAAAGAACCCTCATTGCTTTGGTCTAGCTGCAGATCTGTAACTCACTGGTAAAATATTGGGACAGACCAGAGAGCTACAGATCCACTAAAAACCTGCAATTTAAAATCTGTGCACGGTTGAGTCCTTATATAGCTGAATTCTTGGATTGCCTTCTCAAATATTTGATATCAAAACTCACAGCTTCAAATTGGTTCATTTGTTGACATAGCCATGTTAGGTAGCTAATCAAATTGAACCCCGTTCAATTTTGCCAATAAACTCCAAAACACTTGCTTTGATCTTGAACCTTTGATATTGTTTCATATAAGAGGTGAAGTCCATAAGCTATAATAAAATCTTACTTGATTAGTAAATATTCAAAATTAATTTAAAAACCTACTTTTGTTTTCGATAAACTACCCTGAAATAGCAAAAAAAAAAAAAAAAATGAGAGTAAAGTGGTGGACATGCTTTGATGGATTTAAGCCAGTCTTTTATTTTTCAAATGACAACTTCAGATAATACAATATGAAGTAAATTTGTTGTTTATCGATGAATAATTTTGATCTTACAGAAGAAATAAGTTTTGGTAATTGTTGAAGAAATCAAATATGCCTGATCATTTCTTCAATCCGTGATTTTAGTCTTGAATCAGCCTTATGGGAATTTCCAAAATGAGGCAATATCACAGATGGTTAGGTCTACAACCAATTGCACATTTTCGGGCCTTTCCAGCAAGCCGAAAAACAATTGTAGAAGTTGCGATTGGTTTACAACATGATCTGCATAAAATTGTTCAGTGTTAGTTATACACTAATGATAGTTTAATTTGACTAGGCCCATATTTATCATGTTATGAAGATTGATTATATTACTTATATACATCTCATTCAACGAAGGACACCCCCTTCCTGAGACCAACGATCTGACACATCGATAAATTTTCAAATATGATATTCATAATTTTGATGTTCCTACTTTTTTCTATGATTATAGAAGTCACTGTTATGAATTTTTGTAATAATTTATTAACAGTTACTGATATGTACAAACACATGGATAAACACAAAAAAGTCTTTATTTTGGTTGATCATGTTTTGTGATGACACAGATATTGAAACTAAGTAATTAGTTAAAAACCGTCCGATAAGTCAGATATGGAATGGTACAGGACTGTTCTGGGAAGTTTGCACCTTATAACTTTTAAGTTCAAACAGGGCAATGTCCAAGAAATCAGGCCATTGTTTACAATATAGCAGCTTATCTGTTTTTGATGAGAAAATACTATGTGTTACATAATTTCGCCCTTAAATTGTTGCACTGGATCATTTATACCATTTACCATTATAAAGGCATTTGTAATAATGAGTTTCAAATTTTGAAATTATGCACAACTGTTCATTTTGCCTTTGGTCAACTATTCGGAATGACGGCCGGATTACCATTGCATATTTAAAATCATTATCTAATTTTCAATACAGAGAAAGATCATTTATGTCACATAAGGAACATTTAATTTGGAGCTCCAAGTGACTTCCTTATAATCAAGTTTTATTTACTGTATATAAAAACTTAAATTAAGATTTAATGATTATTAATTGCTGACTTGGGTCCTACGCTATTGTGGTCATTGACCATAGCCCAATAGGCATACCCCCTAGCGAAAAATGGGTTGGCCAATGTCCAGGCATTTGAAAGAGTGAGTGCTTAAGATTAGAGGGGCACCCCATGGGATGCTTTTGATGGTACCCTTTGTGAGGTCCCCCAACCAGAACCAATCAAATGCCCTAATTAGTCCTTTCAAAAAATAACAACTGGTTGTGGCCAATCATTTCATTTCTAGGGGTACTTGCCTTTAGGTCTGCATGACCACAATAGCGTACTTTTGAAAAAATTGCTCGAGGCAAGGTCCACAATATTCCCTCAGACACAAGATTTTGTTGGAATTTTTTTTTTAAGAATGTGAGTGTATTTATTCATATGTGCAATGTAGTTTTAGTTTAGTATCTATGATTTATTATTCGCTAAACATGTGTGAGAGGTTATCCAGATTATCATGTCTTCTATCTCTTGTTATACCTTCACAACATAATAAATCATGGTTATTGCCCAAACTGGCTTTTCTTATTGCCTACCAGAAGGTTCAGCATACATTCCAGATGTTAGAAATTAATATCAATAAATATGACATAGCTAATGCATGAAATTATTCAAAAATTGTTCTTAAAACATTTTTGTTATGCAATCCTTTATCTTATTAGGCTTTTATATAGGAGAAAGTTTATACTTGTAGTGAAAAGGTTACCTGTAGATGTCCAATAAGTTGACAATTGCTGTCCATTATTTTTAAGAATGGACAGATACTGTTCGTTCTTAAAAATAATGGACAGTAATTGTCAACTTATTGGACAGTGCCAGGTAAACTCAATAACTTATTAGACGTGTACAGGTAGGCTGAAAATAAGAGAAAGACAATACGTTTGTGAAAGAGATACAAATTTAATTTTAAATTCCTTACAAGTAAGAATCAACACAGATATCGGAAAAATCACTGAAACACTTAAAACGATATTTCCCCTTAGTAGAATTCTCTGCTTCAACTTTAAGATTCACAATTTTAAAAATTCCATTGGCCATTATAATATCGGATCAAAACTTTTTGAAAGACATATTTCCATACTGTATTT
Organism: Ostrea edulis; assembly: GCF_947568905.1. Lineage (NCBI taxonomy): Eukaryota > Metazoa > Mollusca > Bivalvia > Ostreida > Ostreidae > Ostrea > Ostrea edulis. The sequence goes on from NC_079164.1 coordinate 59,116,923, forward strand.
GAATTTCGCTGGATTCAGAGGAACATTCCAAAACTTCTTCACAACACTTGTTCATGTTTTCTTAATTAGCATATCCTAATTCCGAATTATTATTTTTGCTTTCATGAATAATTTCATTTCACGAGATGGGCGTACTGAGTTTTTTATGCTGGCGTTAATTATTTCCTCATCCAAATACTTGAAAACACAATGCTTTTCAAATCAAAATTTGGCTCCATAACTTTCCCACCTTCCATATCCAGAATATAACACTCATTAAGATAGTATTCGCAGTACTTTCATTAAAATACCTGAATTTTGATTCTGCAATGAAAATGCATGCTCTCCCTATCAGAGGAAGACATGTTGATATGGCTCAGTACTATAGAGTGAGTGAATATAAAACCTGCAGTACAAGACTACTTACCTGACACTGTCCAATAAGTGAACAAAAGAAACAGAATTCTACACAAGACTGGTTATATTGTCAGACTATTAAAAAATAGCTTTATTCATAATTATCATTGTCAATGGATTTACCTGAGACTGTCCATTCTTAGAACAAAAGATGCAATGTTTTAAGTAGGATAAATTAAGCCTCAAACTGTCCATTCTGTGAGAGAAAGAACTGATCTCGGCCCTATGGGCCTCGATCAGTTCTTTCCCTCACAGAATGGACAGTTTTTGGCTTATATCCTTTACTTAAATTCATTTGAATTAAAGATATTCATTCCATTCCTGTGCACAACAATTCAAACATGCATTAAACAAGAGGCCCACAGGCCTTATCAGTCACCTGATTATTAGTTAAAAGTATCACTTGACTATAGTGTCATGGGCTATGAAATCCTGTTCTGCATATCTATGCTAAATTTTAATATTTAGCAACAGTATAAAACAAGATGTATTAAAACTTAAATGAACTCGAAAGGCTTTGATGAAACTAGGCTTTACATAATATAATATATGTAACATTAACACAATATGACCAATTTGAACCTGTCCTAGAGTCAAAACCTTAAGGTTACAAAATTCATAATTTTGGTACATCCGTTCCTGCTTTTCCTAAATATGCAGTTAGCTTTTATATCATAAAAGCAAACATAGAAAGGTCTTTCAAATGATGAATACAATAGTCACTATAATAATTTTGGCCCCACCCTGGAACCAAAACCCTTACCCCCTGGGATCATGAAAATTACAATTTTGGTAAAGGTCAACCTTACTCCTTCTAAATGTCTATTTAGTTTCAATTTAATATCAATAGCATTAAAGATGATATTACTTTAATGTTTTACATATATATACAATATAATACAAACTTTTGAAAAATATTTCAAAAATTGGTAAATTTTGGCCCCAGGGAACAGAGTTTTGTGATTTACAATTTATGTCCCCCCCCCCCCCCCCCCCCTGTACAAAAGATGCTTCACGAAATAATAAGGTCTTACCATAAAAATCTATATACAAATATGAAAGACCTAACACATAGTTCAAAATATATTTTTAAAAATTCTTCCTATATATCAGCATATAACACACTTGGATGTACTCTATGTCAGGATCGAAGCTTTCATGTAAATTTCCAATTTTCTAATTTTTAATTTTTAAAGATTTTCTGTATATATACAGTGTACTTGTATGTAAAACTTTCATCCCCTATTGTGGCCCCAGCCTAAACTTGGGGGTCATGATTTTTAAAAACTTTAATCTGCTCTATATTAGGAAGCGTTCATGCAAATTTGAACTTTTCTGGCCAAGTGGTTCTTGAAAAGAAGATTTTAAAAGATTTCCCTCATTTATTCCCATGTACAACTTTGATCCCCTACGCCTGGAGGCCATTATTCTAACAAATTTCAATCTCATGATGTCATAGAGCTGTCATATAAATTTAAACTTTCTTGGCCTAGTGCTCCTAGAGAGGCTTTTCCCTATATATATCTGTATGTAAAACTTCGATCCCCTATTGTGGCGCCACACTATCCCCGGGGACCATGATTTTTACAAACTTGAATCTGCACTATGTCAGGAAGCTTTCATGTAAATGCAAAATTTTCTGGCCAAGTGATTTTTGAGAAGAAGATTTTCCCTATATATTTGTATGTAAAACTTTCATCCCTTATTGTAGCCCCACCCTAACCCAGGGTCCTTGATGTTAACAAACTTGAATCTGCACTATATCAGAAAGCTTTCAAGTAAATGTAAACTTCTCTGGCCCAATGGTTCTTGAGAAGAATATGTTTAAAGATTTTCTCTATATATTTATTTGTATGTAGAACTTGGTCCACTGTTGTGGCCCCATGGAGGGGAAGACTGATTTTAGCAAACTTAAATCTGCACTACGTCAGGAAGCTTTCGGGTATATGTAAACTTTTCTGGTCCAGTGGTTCTTGAGAAGAAGAGTTTAAAGATTTTCCCTTTTTATTAATATGTAAAACTTTGATCCCCTACTGTGGTCCCCATCCTATCCTCGGGGGCCATGATTTCAACAAACTTGAATCTGCACTATGTCAGGAAGCTTTCATGTAGATTTGTACTTCCCTGGCCCAGTGATTCTTGACAAGAATATTTTACCTATAAATTTGCATGTAAAACTTTGACCCCCTATTGTGGCCCCAACCTACCCCCGGGGGTCATGGTTTCAACAAACTAAAATCTGAACTATGTCAGGAAGCTTTCAGATAAATTCCAGCTT